>NW_019734351.1:845840-945478 GCF_002891405.2 Cryptotermes secundus
TTTTTTATTGCTAGTGGGGTGGGACTAAGTCCCTTGTACTGCGGCCACTTCTGGCCTATCGTACCAGCCCCAGATGATAGGTGAGGGTGATTGTGGAGCAATTGGTGGAATGAAGATTGGCAGGGGAAACCGAAATTCTCGGAGAAAACCTGCCCCAGCGCCACTTTGTCCACCACAAATCCCATTTGACCAGACCCGGGATCAAACCCGAGCCGCCGTGGTGGGAAGCCAGCGATTAACCGCTTGAACTATGGCGCGGCCCTCAGTGGTGCATAACTGAGCCCATTATGAAAGATGGCCCAAAAGTCAGTAAAATGTACACTCAATTACGTCAGAAATGTCTTTGTTACTTACTAATTTTAAAATAATTATTCAAAATGAGATATTCCGTGTTCATGGCACAACAAGAACACTGTGATACAGTTCTACAAATTGACTGGCAGGTTTCATCTGAACATTTCTGCTAATACAATAGAATATTTTAGGTTAACTGACTTTTGGACCACCCTGCATATGAAGTGGGGAATATATGACATTAAAAGTCGAGGAACCTGCTATTATCAACAAACTCAAGGTGTACAATTTTTCTTGACAGGCTAACAGTCAATCAAATAGTCAATAAATTCCAACCCCCTCCCCTTTATGGAATACGAAGGCTCATTCCCCTATTCACGGAATCTATTCTGAACCAGAGAGACAATTTTTTTTCCTTGGCACTACAGCCCCAGTGGGCCTAGGCCTACCTCCACGAACTTCTCCGTTCACGACATACAAATTGCAAACACTTAATATTTGTACCTACTAAATCTGAACTAAGTCAACAACGTAAAATGCTACATAACGAGGAGTAATTTATCGTTAGGACAGTCAATAGAATATTGCGGACGGACGGAAGCTACACATACTGGCATAATGCGGGCAGATGGGCTCGTGTATTGCCCCTTACTTAAATAGGAAACAGATAAACGCCAACAATTATTACTTTATTCTGCATAACGAAGAGACAAAAGCTTTCCACTGTTGCTTCTTGCTTGATGTGGACGTATACACACATATTACCTGGAAGTTTCACTGCAGCGTACATACTGTACACACAGTATTCGTGTGTAACAAGCCAACCTGACCGTTTGTTAGCGACTAGTGGAGAAACTAAACCGAAAAATATAAAAATTAATTAATTTCTTAATATCTGTACCTCAGAAACATAAGGGCTGGTGTCTACATAACCATACTATTTCTTCAGCCCTCATACTTCTGGCTAACTCATTCTTCTTCAAGTTGTCAGACATCAATGAATCTGAACAGGGAATGATAATTTGTGTAGCCGTAGGCCTAATGTATATCTGTATGTTATGTGACAGGCTCATGCAGAAGGCTAGCGAGAATTACTTACAACAGCGTTGTTCGTTGCAATTCTTCCCTGGGGAAAAATATCTGGTGAACAGAATTTTTTCTGACTGCTGAACTGATTCAAAATTTACTGGAAGTCCTGTCAAGGAGAGTGGTGGTAAAATGGTAAATGAAAATAGATTACTCTTCCCCTGCACGCCCCGTTCCCAATCATTATTCATAAGAACCAAGGGATTGGATAGCATATAACAAGCAGAATCCAATTAGCCTTCCGTTTTATTATTTCGTGTAGGATATTCCTCTGCTCACTGACTCTAAATAACACTTCTTAATTTCTCACATAATCGGTCCAACTGATTTCTAAAAGAAGTTATTGAAGGAAAGATAGAGGGGCGGATAGAAGTGACCAGAAGACGAGGAAAAAGACGTAAGAAGATGCTGGATGACCTTGGGGACAGAAGAGGATATTCTCATTTGAAGGAGAAAGCTCTAGATCGCATGAAGTGGAGGAACTGTTTTGGAAGAGACTGTGGACCTGTCGTCTGACAGATTACAGATGAATGAATGAACAAACACACTTGATAAAATTTCATTATTTAAATCAAGAAATAAATATCATCAAGATTGTTGTTTTAAGTTTTCCCTTAAAATAAGAGATAAGTTCTATGACCATGTAAATGTATTATTACTATTATCAGCCACTGTGCTGTTAAGTTTGCACGTAAATAAACACGAACTGAATTGAATTATTACTAAAATATTGGAAATGTACTTATTTTATTGTTGTCTCATGTTAACTCCGTGATTTTAGTCCGCAAGCGAACTATACCGACCGAGCTACCGCAGCTTGCCGGCGAAGTTTAGTGTCAACTTTTGCGGATAGAGGGTATCGCGTGGTCAGCGCAACGAATCCCCACGGCCGTTAATTTCGGTTTTCTAGATCGGAGCGGCTATTTCCTTTAAATAGCTCCTCAATTCTCCGAAAAAATCTGGTAGCGCTGGGAATCTAACCCGGACCTCTGGCTCTGTAGCCAGGAACGCTGACCACTAGACCACAGAGGCGGTCTCTCTCATGTTAACGCTAACTTTAAGTTTTCTTGGAATTATTATTATTAATTTATTGCAATTATATAGACTGTCATATTTTGTACTTTGTTCTTTAATTGTTTTTTTTATATTTCTATGTACTCGTGCTAACTTTGTAATTGGCCTCTGTGCTGTTAAGTTTGCACGTAAATAAACACGAATTGAATTGAACTGAATCACTACGACTATTATCATTGGACTTTGTGTATACAAATCTTAATTTTTAAGTGTTTACTTAATGCAGTTTCAAAAACGAATAATAACATGTCAGTTTGTCAATATATTCCAAATGCGAGATTAACAATTTTGTATACCTTGCTGGCCTTATTATTTATTGCAGCTGTAAATCTGCTGCTGCAGGCAAAATCTCGATAATTCGAAATGAACCACTACACAAGATCAGATAAGCTCCCCTAGTATTTAGTTGTCGATCACAGTGGCCGCGCGGTCTAAAACATGAAATGTCTTCGCCTGCTCGAACACTGGGATTGTCGGTTCGAATCCCACTCGAGGCACGGACGTCTGTCTCAATCTGTGTTTATGATTACATAGCGGCCTTGCGACGGGCTCATCCCCCGTCCAAGGAGACCTACCGACTGTCTTAGATTAAGAAACTGAAGTGAAACGAAGCGTTTCACGGATGCTCCATTCTCCAAGTGGGAGCATCATGAGGAGGAGAAGAAGAAGAATTTAGTTAGAAATTAACCACATGGAAAAATAATATAAATACAACTTGTAGTTCGTGTTTATTCATTTCTAACAGAACTTGGACACACTGTGTATATTGATTGATACGAATGGAATTTCAGTTCGCCCGACCGTTCTTCACGGAGATCTCAACATCAAATGCAATCTAAAAATATAAAGAAGGTAAAGTTGTCCCTATGCTTAACTAATTAAGCACTATGCCACGAAGGCGTATGGGGGAGCGGATGTATAGATCCATGTTTTCTTTACCTCGACACTAGCTGGAGGTAAGTGGTCAGCTTCACACACTGGCCGCTTTACCGCCGGAGTATGAACCCCCAGTACCCATTCGATAAGAGGCTGTGTGGGCATCACAGCTGGTCTGGATGACGTGGAGAAAATTCATTACCCTACCGGGACTCGAACTCCGACTCCAGTCGCTATACTGACTACGCTATCCCGGTTCATAAATGTAGTCAAAATTCGTTTAAAATTTTCGTAGATATCACATGCATACAAAATGGGCACGACCTCCAGCACATGCAATCACATCATTCAAATTAATTTAAAAGAAGAATAAAAGCAAGTATTTTCTGAAGGTACTGTTCCTATGAACGCTGACAATATTAAGAAGAACAGCGACAAGGCACGGGGTCGGCTGATTTCTTACACGAATCAGAGCGCGCTAGGGCAGGAAGCAGAGGGGGGTGAAGAATCATTTGTTCCGCGTGACGGATGAGTTTCTCTAGCACCCCAAAGTAATCTGAACCCGCCCACCTCTAATGGCTGTTCAGCATCCCCCCCTGCACTTACAGGGCGGAGATTAATCTTCCGAGGACAGCTGCCTCATCATCAGTGCAACTTCAATTTTGACCACTTCACTTAACGCCGCTGGCACCTACCCTCACTTGGAAAATTCAAATAGGCCCACAGCCTCAAATTATCCAGTTCTCTGGCAGGAAAATCCGAAGGCTCAACGTTGCTGATGCCCGCTGCTGGACAGCCACTCCCATCCTTAAAAATTATATCTTTAAGTGTCATTTCCTAACAACAGCCAAGTAAATTCAAGCGATAACACCTTCTGTTTTGTTTACGGGAGATACAAACAACAAAAAATCCGTGGATTTAGTCCGCAAGAGAACTATACCGACCGTGCGACCGCCACTTGTCGGCAAAGTTAGCGGATAGAGGGTGTCGCGTGGTCAGCGCAACGAATCCTCACGGCCATCAATTTCGGTTTCCTAGACCGAAGCCGCTTTTTCCTTGAAATAGCTACTCAATTACTCCCACGAGTCTGAGTGGACCTCGATCCAAATCCAATATTTCTCAGAAAATCTGGTAGCGCCAGGAATCGAAAGCGGACCTCTAGATCTGTAGCCAGACACTCTGGCTACTAGACCACAGAGACGGTCATTCGGGAGATACCCGCTTCTAATTTCGTCCAAATCGTAGACTGTATTGACTGAGGATGTCAGTAATGTTTCTCAGTCCCTCTAGGAATATGACGGCAAAATTATATCCTCTTGCATGCCGTAAGTTTCTCCCACTTATTCCTCCTAATTTTCTAGTAACCTCCTTATCATTATTAGGTGAAAGCTGCAAATTATATTAGAAGACAGAGAAATCTTACTGCATATAAAATTGTTTATGGGATAGAATCACTGTCTTTATGCAGATGCCAAACAAAGGCAACAATTGATTAGCTCTTACGCGTTCCAGAATCACCGCACTGTACGTGTGTGTTTGTGCCCACCATAGTTACCTGCAAGACATGTGACTGATTCAGAAAAGACATTGTGGGTAACGAATCAAATCGCCGTTAGCAATCTCCAATCAAATTTACGTCGAAACTTTGATATTCTTTGTTTAAGTCCTTTGTCCAACAAACAGATTGACTAAGACGACCATGCTCTTACTCGTCACCTATCTGATCTTAACTGTCTCGACGGCAAACTCAGTCTCACCGGTTTTTATGCCTCAGATCAGTAACCCTGTACAACGCAACAGTTGTCATTCATTCGTGACTTTCTGAACATTGTAGTTATGATGAGTGTTAGGTAGTTTATGCCGTGAATGTAACTTAGCTGAAGAAGCAGCATGAATGAAGAGTCCTATTGATCAGACAAACTAACACCATTTGTGTGTGCTTCGTGAAGACTCCCTGACATAAATTCGATAAATTAAACAATTGATTGGTTAGTAAGTAGACAAAAATTCACTGTAATATTTTATTGTAACATCCTCTTGCACACAACATTCTAATGAAATTTCACGCATGTTACAGACTTACGTGCGTATCCGAGGGACTTACACATGTTACAGCAGGAACAAGAGAAAGCAGCAGTTTCCCCATTACATATATTCTAACACATGATGACGGCCATATTGGCCGAAACACGTTGTGACCTTTAAATTTTAAATTTAAAGCTTAAAAATTTTTAAAATTTAAGTTAATAAATAGTTACGCATAAGACTATAAAATAACATTTATAACAAATTCGCTGATTATTCACGACTATCAACACAAAAAGAAATAAATCAAAACTTTATATTTAAACCTAAACAGCCCCTAAAGTTCAATAGTTAAGGTTAAACAAAATTAATGTAAATTTGGAAGTTAAATGTCTCTTATTCTCAATATAGGCATAATGGACTTACCGCCGTAAGTCTTCTTTCAGACTGTGGGAGATTTATGCGTTTTATTCAGGCAGAACCAGAGCGCCTGCAAGGTGGAAAACATTGATATTGGAACGTGTGGGTGTTGACAATAGAGAAACATCTCTCAGTCTAAAACACAAGAAATTGATCACATGTTTACACTGCCTATGGATGGTGAATGCAGAATGATAGACACTGTTACGTCAGCAAGTGCGAATGACGCAAGTCAACTGTCTCCAAATTTCTATCGTGTTCCGCATTCCTCTTTTGTTACTTAAAAAGCTGGAAAATGTTTTCCATTCCAAAGTTTCCAGGCGCTTTCTTCTGGATATTACATATCTGTGAGCAGAGCACTGATGGTCGCTTAACGCAGATACAATTATAGTCCTTATAGAATGATGCAACATGAGACAAAATTAGTCTTTTCTTTACACATATGTAAAGGCCGCGCCATACCTCAAGCGGTTAGTCGCTGGCTTTCCAACGCGGCGGCCCGGGTTCGATCCCGGGTCTGGTCAAGCGGGATTTGTGGTGGACAAAGTGGTGCTGGGGCAGGTCTTCTCCGAGTACTTCTGTTTCCCCTGCCAATCTTCATTCCACCAATTGATCCACAATCACCCTCACCTATCATCTGGGGCTGGTACAATAGGCCAGAATTGGCCACAGTACAAGGGACTTAGTCCCACCCCATTAGCAATAAAGAAAAATAATAATACACATATGTAAAATGTTTGAAGTGAAAGCTGAAGGTCATATGTACGTTTCACATAATCGGCCGTTTTGAGAAAAGTTCTGAACTTTATGAATTATATTGGATGTTTATTTAACGGCGCTTCCTCAACTTCATATGTTTCACTGCATCGAATGGTAATACGAACGTGATGTGAACTGCCAAATATGAGTGTTTAATTTGCCATAATCCCTATTACGGTACTATTCACCACACGCCTATCACTGGGGGAAATTACAAAAATATCACTCAGAATAGCGGGACATTTCAAGAGGTTAATTAACAACAACATATCAAAATCAAAATGGCCTGACGAGTTCTTGGGTATATCTCTGCACCAAATTTAATTTAAACCAATTATATATTTCAGTGCCGATCACAGTGGCTACGTGGACTAAGGCATGAACTGTCTTCGCCCATACAAACACTGGGATCGAGGGTTCGAATCCCATTTAAGTCATGGACGTCTATGCATTTATTCTGTAAATGTGCTGTCATGTGCGCAGGTAGAGGCCTTGCGATGGGCTGATCCTACGTCCGAGGAGACCTACTGACTGTGTACAAGATTAAGAAAATGAAAAAGCGGCCAACGCCCAACAAAGGGTTGCAGAGCCATAGATATAAATTGTTCAGGAAATAAAATACGTGTATCAAGTCCCGAAAAGGTCATTGGATTTTTCAATTGACCTAATCCTTCCAGCCGAACTATGGCCCTCAAGTCGACCCAGCCTCTAACAGAAATGAGTACCAGGAATCTTCTTGGGGGTAAAAGGTGGCCGGCACGTAAGGCTGACAATTTCAACGCCCTCTGTGAGACGATTTTCTAGAAAATGTGGGAGCCTCGACGTCTCACAGCCCTGTGGGCCTCCATAGCCTGTTACAGGGATAGCTTTACTTTGTCTCCTTACTCCAGATAGTAACAAGTCACACCTCAAATTCGGACCGTGCTTTGAGAGTTAATAATTTTATACCGGACAAAACACAGCGAATCAAGGTATAAGTATTCATAAAATTTCAGGACAAGTTTCTACCAGACCACCATATGAAATGTATATGCCTAGCTACAATTATTGGTCAGACAGTAATATTTTGTGTTTACTCCTTATTTTACATTCTCCTAAGGAATAATCCAATAACATTTTTGTAGGATTTTAGGTTAATTGTGCAAGGATTTAAATGAAAATTTGATACTCTCTAAACTATTAAAGGAATTGCACACTTTTATTGAACCCGAAGGTTCATTATCGTGTTTACAAAAGCCCATCTCCTGATCATACCCTAATCTGAGACAGTTCAATTCAATCGACACCCATACACCCCATTTGAATTATCACTATAAAAGAATTCAGAGCTCTTCAATCAATATGAACAGCCTGGTTCGCCTCAGAAATTAGCTGGACTGTCTTCAGTAATATTCTATTAATAGATCTAATAATTTCACTAACTTTCAATAATTACTGTCTTTCCAAATCACGTAGTATTTCCGAGCGGAGCTATGTCTCAAATGAATACAAATAAAATATAATAGAGCGCATTTTATTAATAAAAAACAAACACTTTTCCGAGATTTTCCATAATTTCACAAATGTTGAAGAGGTATTTGGTGTCTTCGAGTAAAGCGAACAATGTCACTTCTCTCCACACACGAGTTGAGTTATGTCAGAGTTAACCGTGGCGATTGCTGCCAAAGTCCCTGCTCGCAGTTCATCGAGGGTTCCTAATTTGAGGGGCGAGGTGGTGGCGATGCATTTAACTTTTGGTGTAGCTTCACCAAAAAGCGTTTGCTGCGGTCAAAACAGGTGACCGATGAATCAAGCGAGGGTTATTCACTGCCGCGAAGGTGACTAAACTCACAGGCGAAAGACTTCACCTATCCAGAGATGCAATGCACAGTGTCCGAGTTGCATCTTCACCCTTTCCTGAGATATGACTGTTCAAAGAGGCGACTTAGTTCAGAAACAAGGAAGCGGAGGAAAGGACAGACACGCATATATCACCACTGCAGTTTCAGGCGATGCTATAGCAAGTGTTACGTAACTTCGAACAAGGCCAAGAGTAACCTTGAATGCGCAGAAGAAAAATTTCAGACAAGGGAGTGGAGGGCGTGAGAAGTGACAGGTGGCCAGTGGAAGAACGAGTGTTAAGAAACTCCTCCCTCCACAAGCTATGCGCGGGATTTGACTACGAATGCGGGGCCTTGTTCGAAGTTACGTGACACTGTCTATATCTCGCACTGCAATGTCTATCCTCCGTCCCCTTACTAGCGGCATCAACAGAACACAGTGGCCGGAGACGGGATAGCTGGCTCGGTGTAGTGAACGGATGTTGCATGGACGGGCGAGGAATTGGGGTTCTATTCCAGAGATAGTTCTCTTCCCCGCAGTGCCCAAACCGACTCTCGAACCCACCAAACCTCCTAACCAATAGGCCCCGAGCGTAAAGTAGCCGAGGCTTGTAGCAAACCGTGCATCTCCATTTAGTGTCGAGGTCAAGAATGGTGAAGCTCGATCCACTGCTCCATACACGTCTTCCTGGCGCGACGATTAACTAATTAAGCAGCGGGACAATTTTATCTTTTACTTAACACAGTGGCCTGTTTCGTGACACTTGGTTTTTAATTATGAAGAAGGAAAGGGTCGCGGTGTTTGAGAAGCGAGAACTGGGGAAACTATCTGAACCTATCAGAGGGGTAAATATGAGGTTGAAGTGCTATAAATGGAAGAGCTTCACAACTTGTAATTTTCCCCCCAAACTGTTTCGGATGTTGCATCAACAACAATGAAATGAATGGAACCTGTAACACGTGACCGAATTTTGGATTGGAAATGTGCAAGGAAAAGGAAACCAAGAAGAATATAACGGGAATATGAGAGTATAATTGGAAATTATAAACATAAGGTGTATATGGTCTAGAAAACCGAAATTAACGGTAGTGAAGACACTCTCTATCCGCAAAAGTTGGCACTAACTTCACCGACAAGCGGCGGTCGCTCGGTCGTTATAGTTCGCTTGCGGACTGAAACCACAGAGTTTTTTTTTTTGTATATATGTGAATGGGTTCCAATAGTGGTCGTCAGTGAGCACGATACGAAACTACAAGACAGTAATTTTCTGCGAATAACTGGGTTTTTGTACTTTATCCATTGTCCGGTATTCTAGAAACTAGAAAACACAACGTTACGGAAACTGCACCTGTTTCCGTCCTCAGGTGAGGGGGGAGACACCTACTGTGTTAGGTCCTTTAGAAAGAACTAACCTCAGTCAGTGATTGTAAGTGTCTCGTTCCCCCCTTACTTGAAGACGGAAACAGAACCAGTTTCCGAAACGTTGTGATTTCTAGTTTCTAGAATAGTGGACGATGAACAAAGTTAAAATCCCCAGTAATTCTGTGTGTTATACACCACTGTCAGAACCCTTTAGAATCTAGTAATGTTCTGACCTGCTGACGACGTTAGGGTTTAATCCGGTTCCTACTCGGAATCTCCAAATTCGACGCAGGAGGGCTATAAATTCCGCGGCACCGTCCTGTTGAATAGTTAGTTCGAATATTGGTCTATGTAGGTGAAGTAAATATCAAAAACGGAAATGGAAACTCTGCATACTCCTGGCAAAGGATACACATTTCCGCTCGTACTTTGGTTCTCCTCAGCTCCCGTATTCAAACCGCAAGTTATGAGTCCAGAGACTGCATAAGCATGATGCCATCAAAAGCCTGTTATCATAACTTGGCCTGGCCATTGGGTTACTTGGGTTATTTACGTATTTGTGTAAGTATTCATTGATTTACTATCCACTTAGTATTTTATTTCTTTTATTTTTTATATTTATATTCTCTCTCTGAATTGGAAATTTTGTTATTCCTTTTTATTTCTCTTTCCTTTCCCATTCTTTCTCTTTATTACAATTGCCTTTTCTCTCTCTACATTCCATTTTTTCTCTTTTTCTATTTATCTCTCTGCTCCACGATTCATTATTTTGTCTTTATCTCTCTTCCCCAATTCTCTCCCACATTTTATATCATGTGTATTGCTTTGTAATTTATTTCATATTTTCTGCATTATATTCTATATTTGCTTCTTCCTTTTTCGCCCTCGTTATTCCTCCTTTTATTCTCTTTCTCACTTTCCTCCTTTATTTCTTTCTATGTCACTTCCTTCTTTGTTCTTTCTCAAGTTCTTTCTTTCTTTTTCTCCTTCCTTTCTTTTTATTTCCTGCCCTCCTTCCTTTAGCTTTTCTCTCTCTTCCTCATTTTCCTTCTCTGTTTTCCATTCACTGTTGTTTTGTTTCTTTCTTCTTTCTTTCTCTTCTCTCTCGTTTCCTGTAACATTCATTACGCCACAGATCCCCCGCAGGGAGACTGGCTTGCTTAGTTATGACGTAATCCTCTTAATGGGCATGCGCAACTTTACCTTGGCGCTCAAATTGACGGGTTTATTTGTTTTGGCTGAGCCTCGCATCTTTATCTCTCATTGTCGGTCGTATCTTCCCTAACATCTCGAACAGAACTCTTGGCACCACCGATAAGATTCAACTTCTGCAAAATCGAAATTATGTTCCAGCAAAGTTTTCTTCTTGCCACTGGATTGGCGTATTGGCCATGTAGAACTACAAAGTTCCTCCTCAACCCTGGAAATATCCATCTCCTCTATCGTTTTATTTTTCTTTTGCCGAAGATAAATCAGATGCCTTCTAAAGGACAGATGGACAGAGGTCAGTGTCAGTCGCTAGCCAGAATATTTTCAAAATCTACTGAAGTCTGCAGATGTTCTGATTTCTTGCAGACGACTCTTGCATTACGGTTTTATCCACAATATTCTAATACCTACACAATAATATTTATTTTTATTCCAAAAATCTCAGTTTAACTTTTAGATTGATACTGTAACCTGCGATACACTTGTATTTGGACACTTTCAGACGGATGTTGAATCTCAGTATATAGTATTATATTTAAGCATCCTGTTACACTCACACAATATATATGAGACAAACTCCGTCTTAAGTGCAGCAATTTAATTGTAGTTCTTTCTTCTTCCCTTCCTCCACACTACATGTTTCGGCCCTAAATGGCCATAATCAGGTGTGTATTCTTACGTAGCTGCTACACTGCCCGTAGTTTAAAATTTAAAATCACCAGTCTTTCCTGTTGTATGTATGTATAAAATCTTTCTTAACCTACACGCGTCAATTTGATTTCTAAAATTGGCACTTTTTTAAAACTCCAATTCAAATTAAAATGTCTAAAAAATTTCTGTTCTTTTTCTTTTTCCAAATTTTTAAAAATTAAAATTTCTCGGGGTACACGCCCTATGTCTATAGTGCTGCAGCTACGTAAGAAGACACGCCTGATGATGGCCATTTAGGGCCGAAACATGTAGTGTGGAGGAAGGGAAGAAGAAAGAACTACAATTAAATTGTTGCACTTAGGACGGAGTTTGTCTCATATATACTCAGTATATAGATTCTACTGTGACAGAACTATACGTGAAATCTATACATAACAGAAATCGGTTATGGCTGATTGTGTGGGTGCGCACGTGTTTCGACATTCTCATAGCATTTGCATAAAGACATATTTTTTCCTCTTCCTTGCAGAGGCGACAGCTCCGTGTTTGAAATTGTGCCATTTAGGCCTATAAGAAAATGGTGCTCTAATGGAGAAGGAGGGAAGTACAGAAATTTATGACACACTAAAAAGGAAGGAGCCGGTCACGGTAGCCGAGCGGTCTAAGGCATGCACTGTCTTCGCTCGCTCGGAAGCCGGGATCGTGGGTTCGAATCCCACTCAGGGCATGGATGTTTGTGTACGTTTTTCTGTGTTTGTGTACAGGTAGAGGCCTTGCGACGAGCTGATCACCCTCCCAAGGAGTCCTACCGTATGTCTAAGATCTAGTAAAACCGAAGTGAAAAGGAGAGTTTCATGGAGGTAGGCCTGGGCCCAAATGAGGGCTGTAGCGCCAATTAAAAAAAAAAAAAGGAAGGAAGGAAGGAAGAAGGTGAAGGACGAACTTAAGACAAAAATTGTTCCGCTTTGGATTTCAATGGGCTTTTGCCACTAGTTATACATATCGACCTCCTACTAGTACATGAACTGTACATAATGCGTTTAAATAAAATATCAGAAAAATGGTAGTACTGAAATGCCACGTACAAATGATATAGAAAAATGTCACTGTTTACTTTATTTCGATGGTAGGCAGGTATACAAGTAATTTATTTGTATTTTTTTCACATTTGCTAAAGAAACGTTTTTTTATATACATTAATTATCTAAGTTTACAACCTCGGCTAAGCGTTACTGCATACTCATTTTCTTTTATTCATGATCAGGTGAAAATCAGTCCTCGCAGGAGCGGCCTTGAATGGGATTATAGTGCCAATTCCTAATTAATTAACAACATAACTAACTCCATACAGATGAGTCCTTCTTGAGAAGCTTCTAGTCGCTCAGACACTCAGGAAATTGACAAAATTCTATGGAAACCAAATATTCATTACAGTGTTCATAAGAACCCGCCACGGGTCCCTGTCCTGAGCGAGATGAAGCCAGTCCAAACGACCCCATCCTATTTCTGTAATATCCATTTTCATGCTATCCTCCCCCGTACGTCCACGACTCCCTAGTGGACTCCTTCGTTCTGGCTTTCCCACCAACAAACCTATATGCATTCTTCTTCCCTACCATGCGTGCTACTTGGCCTGACCATCTCTTATTTCAAGACTTGATTCTTCTAATTATATGCAGTGAAGAGTACATTTTACGAAGTTTTTCATTACGCAATTTTACCTAATTTTCTCTTATTTAACCCTTCTATACTCCATATATTCTTCCATATGTTCTTCCCTTAATGTCAGAAATCAAGCTTCACCCCCATACAAAACTACGCACATGCAAGGTTATAGTTCCGCATATATTAATCTTTAAATTTGTAGACAGCAGACGCAAAGACAAAGCTTCGGCGCATGTTTCACCACAATTTAATCTACTCTTAACTTCCTCATTAATCAAATTCTGGTTTATTGCTTTTGTCCCACAAATATTAGAACCATGCCACATTTTCAAAGATCTATTACCTATATTTATCTTATTATCTTGCCCTGCATTCCGGTGACGAGACATCAATATACACTTATTTTTCTCTGCCTTTACTTCTAGACAAATATTACTAGTGTCAATTAGAGCTTCTGGGCTTTCTTTATATTAGATAATTCAACCAAGTGGATTACATCATCAGCATAGACCAGAAGCTGATATGTCCCATTCACATTCACTCGAACCTGGTTTTCTTGGAACTTCCTAATAATGTATTCCAAAGAGAAATTGAAAAGCAATTGCTTTAAAGCATCTACATGTTTTAGACCATTTTTATTAGTAAGTTTATCAAACAAATGTTTGTTTATACGGAGTTCACTATAAGTTTATTTTAAACACATTTTAATAAGACTAACTAAACGAACTGACACCGCTGAAATGTATATGCAGTTAGTTTATGGGCACAGCGTGTCGTGGTTTATAAGTGCTGGTCTCAGTAATAACATTTCAGGATAAAATAACCACTATAGGCCTACATATCTGAATTTAAACCACTAACCAGGCAACCAACCTATGCTTTTACGCTATGCGGTTAATCTCGCTCTTCGTTGTTTATTGCGAAAATTAAACAAAAATCTGTATTTTATTCAGTTACATAAAACTATGTGTATGCAAGTGTGAACACATCGCTATAGAATCAGTTTTCAAACCTGAGAAATTAGTGTAACAGTAGCACCCCCAATTATCTTACGTTGAAAGATTATTTCACTCACGCTCTCAAGGTACAAAAATCAACGTAATTACTCAAGTCAAGGAGGATGACATGGGCAGGACATGTGGCACAAATGTGGGAGAAGAGGAATGCATATGGGATATTGGTGGGAAAGCCAGAGGAAAAAAGGACACTGGGAAGACCAAAAGGTAGGTGGGTGGACAATATTAAAACGGATATTAAAGAGATAGAATGGGATGGTATGCATTGGATTGATTTGGCTCAGGATATGAACCAGTGGAGGGCTCTTTTGAACACGGTAATGAACTTTCGGATACCATAAAATGCTGGGAAGTTCTTGAGTAACTGCACAATTGGCAGCTTCTCAAGAAGGGCTCAGCTCCATGAATGATGATGCACTTCTTGTATGAATGCTTGTGCATAGAGAGCGTTGTACAAAAAGAACTCCCCATAATTTGATTAGTTCTGCAAAGAACAGATTAAGATTTCTAATAAAAGAACATCGAGATAAGAGTCAGTGCAATCCACTCTTGTTTAATTATCTCAAACATCAATTCGATAAGTTCAGTCTGCAGAGTACATGCGTATTATTCGCTTGCTCTCGCCAGCGGGGCGCCTCGAACTCAACATTCGCTTGGCCACTGGAAAGAGCATCACTTCCCTCGGCGGATACGAAAACTACCCCTAACACAACTAGGAACAGTGTCAATAACCCCTGATAAATCAATATCTCGTCAAAGAAACAGTGGTATATTTTTCAAAGTAATTCTAAGGAAATTCATTGTGAAGTTTCATCATTATTACACAGGACACTGAGTCGGTTCAGAATATTTTATATCCCAGAATTTATTTTCCTAAGATTTGTTTTTATGTTACATTCGCATGTCCTTCCAAGCAACAATTTTCGACACGAACATTCTCTATGCATTTCTCCCTATCCAAATTCCTATTTTAAATAGGGCAATATCTGCAACTGAACGTAACATCCTTGTGCACTGCAGCGCTTAGGCCTAGTTGGTGTCACGAGACTCGGGTATTTCCCTGAGCGTGCTGCTTCCATAGCCACTCTTAATTCATATTCATAAAAGTTGTCAGCCTTACGTGCCGGCCGCGTTCTACTCACCAGGAAAATTATTTAATTAATTCCTGGTACTCATTTCTGTTAGAGGCTGAGTCAACCCCAGGGCCATAGTGCGACTGGAAGGATTAGGTCAATTGAAAAAATCCAATGACCTCATCGGGACTTGAACCCGCGACCTTCCGGCTTGTAGCATAACCCCTCAACCAACTACGCTACCGCATGCCCCCAATTCATATTCATGCCGCAGAATAAGAGAACACGTATAGCAACCACACAAGATTAACAGTAAACCGACATAAATCTTTGTAGGATTTGAGGTTCTCACACAGACGGTTATGAAGTGTAGTCCGTTGAAAGTCAACCGACGCTTCGGACGAACATGTCAACTCCATTTTCAGGGTAGAAGAATAAATCGAGCAGCAATCTCAACTTATTCTTCTACCCTGAAGATATGTTCGTCAGAAATGTCAGTTGATTCTCAACGAACTACACGGCGTTATAGCCCAGAAGATAAGATTCTTGACAAATAATTAAGTTGTTTAGATGTAAGAAATGATGATAATTTTTGTAGTGCATAATAACGAGTATCTCACCGTTTATTCACCTTTTAATTCCATCATTAACTTAAATGTGTTTGCGATCCATGAACAACTCGGCAACAGGTGTTCGGTTCTGCTTAAGAATAGCGATTTATCTCTTCTCCATGTATACAGACTGTTTTCATTTACGCTGGATACCTGAAGGGCACTATTCCTGCGAGGAAAGCAGCCGGAGAGTGGGGGTTTTCACTCATCTCCACCTAGTGCAGAAATTACGAATGCGTGGAAGATTACCTCCACTTCCCTATATGTCGTCATACTGCGGTGCTTATGGACTATAATATTGTGACGTGCAGCCTGAAATCCGGACTATGACACGTCTATCCCCATTCAACGGCTAACAATTCGTAGGCAGCGAAGCCTAGAAAACCGTTGCACAGGAAATGAAAGTGTAAAGGTTCGGCCACACAGAGCGCTACACTATGTTCGCTACGTACGCTACTTGGTCGTGTCTTCTATGTCCTTTAATAATCCCTCTGCATAGATCACACAGAAAACAGCCCGTATTGTTGACGAGGCGAGTTTACCGCGCCGTTGTCTAGCAATAGTCGTTATTTCGTCGCGCGTTGGTTCCTGCGGGAATGTGTCTACCGAGTCGTTGCCTAGCAATGGTATACATGTCATAATTTATTTCAAAGCAAATATCTATTACTGACACAATTCAACGCCAATACGGATATTACAATGCACATAGTTGTATATGTATGTGTATATACGTATATACATGTAAAGGATTTGATCAACGCGTTGCCAGGCAACAGCTCTGTAAACACGAACACAGGCAACAATAGAAGGGAAACTGTTTTCTATGCGGTCCGCTTCAAACTGCCCTGCTTATAACATCTCGGCACGAACCACATAGAAAACACCGTTTCCATTGTTACAGTCTAACGGTCCCTAGACTGATGCATATTCGCCTATAAAAGTTAGCTCATTTGACGAAAGGCCAGGCGTATTGATAAGAGACAAACCCATCTTCTCGTCAGAGAGGGTATTACATAAGGACTACTGCCGCAAGAGTTTAGTTGGGAAAGATCTCTGATCGTGGGCCTCAAGGGGCGTGACGCCAAGAAGAATTGATTGGCAGTAAACTGCTAGTCTTAGAGTAACTTTGACTTTGACAACAAGTTAGTTGTTGGAGAGTTGCGAGCAGTTCAGTTGAGTGAATTGACGTGAATTAGTTGGTTGCTGAGTGAGAGAGTTCAGTTGTCAATTGTCAGTTTGAAGTCAGCCTGTGAAGGGAAGACTAGGAAGTTGGTGTGACGTGACCCAGTCAGTTGGGTTGTCAGTTGACAAGAGGTCTGCACGGGCGACTGTGACAAGAGGACCTGAGTGGGGGAAGCTGAAGAATCTACGACTGGTAGAAGCCGTTTCCAGGAAATGGCTAGTGGACACCGTAATAAACTGAGGACACTAGTCTGTAGTCTGTAAAATGTAGTTCCCAGTGGTGTACACAAGTGGTCAAAAATCCAATTCATCCAATACGTACACTGTCTATAATCACAACACTAACATGTGACATTAATAAAACATATTGCAGAAGGAATGTAATCTGAATTTAACTGGCTCACAATAGGATTCAGTTGCGGGGGTCTCCTAATACGGTTATAAACCCTCGAAATTAATATAAATTGGAGCGTCTTTTGATCAGATGAATTATTCTATGAGCTTCTTATGGTATACGCGTACCATAAGTTGGTTCGTAGACACCTCATATTGGTTCAATGGCTTCCGAGATGAAATGAACGGAGAGACTGACTTGCACAACTGTGTATGTTGAGACACCAGCAGTGTCTGCAGAGGAGACAGCCTCCAATCAAGCGGGAATCTCGGCTTGCGCGCATCAATCACCAGCCAGACGTAGGAAATCATCACCGCAATCGATACGCCGCTGATTGAGTTGTGCTTGCAGCAAACAAGAACGGTATGGTGTACTCCAGCTCGGAGTACATACGGTTCCAAAATTACTTATTTGTGATATTGCATACCTCATTGGTCTTGATCTTTGTTTCATACCATCCGTACATTCTTTTAGTGAAGCGCATTACACGAACGCATAATTGGAAGAATGTGGTTGTCTGTCGGCATATTCTTACTAAGATGAAATGATGAATCTCGATTAAATTTCGTAATGGGGGATTTACATCACATTTTCTCTTCGGGTGAGTTTGTTTGCGGTTTGTGTCAGTCCCATATAACATCACATGAAGAAGAAATCGAAATATTGTGACGCGTTACCTTATATCCATCATTGCGACAACCGCTACAGTCGGAACGGACACTTCCACGACAACGAATACGTGGAAACTGAGGAGTTCCCGCAGCGACAAATCGTAGCAACGAATTGTCGTTGAGTAACAACGGACGAGGCGAAACACGTTGCCGGTGTATTCTATAAGAAGCGTTCCCGTAACAACGGACTGTCTCAACAGCGGCAACGGAACCGTGAGGAATGGTGTCCGGTATCCAGCCCGCATAGCCCCTGTATAAGCAGAGCTTACGGCACGCATTGGAGTATTCGAGTCTTGAGTATTGAGAAGGAGACAATCTTGGGACAGCCACCGCCTGGGACAGTTGAGATCCAACCACGGCCAAGGATAGTTGAGACGTCGCATTGGAGTATTGGGCCAGAGGTCAAGTGACACAGCAAGTGATAATAATTGTACGGTGTATAAGTGTGAGTGTCCAATAAAGATTCGCTAAATCCGTGACCCACGTGAAGTTATTTGTCGCGTGACATACCCAACACGTGATAATATGTTCATTTGCTCAAAAACTACTCATTCTGTCAAAAAAACTTTCAGGTCTGCATACCATAAAATATAAATATGAAGAAAGCAATCTTCTGGGATTTTGCACCGTGTATATGTGGTGTTAACCGACGTTCCTCCGAAACGTCGGTTAACACCACATATACACGGTGCCAACTCCCAGAAGAATGCTTTCTTCATAGTCACCGCCGTGAAAGCCTCAAATCTTACAAATATAAATATCTTTGGACTAATTCTATCTCTCTTTCTCTCTCTCTCTCTGTATATCGCTCTACCGTCCTACTGAACCTTGGTTACTTTCTCACTTTCTTAATCTATACACAGTGGGTAAGACTCCTTAGACGGGGGATCAGCCAGTTTCAAGGCCGCTACCTACATGCAGGACAACACAAAAACAGAATAAACACACACAGATATCCATGCCTCGAGTGGAATTCGAACCCACGATCCCAGTGTTCGAGCGCATGAAGAGGTTTCATTCCTTAGAACCCGCGGCCACTGTTGATAGGCTCATTTTCAATAATTACTCTATACAGATTTATTTTAAGTAAGCAGATAGCGGTATCAAACATCCAGACACCTACCAATAAAATTCAAATGGCCCACAGCCCATCCTGAAACGGAACTTTACCTCTATTCGAGACCTGCAGTGCATGAGACATATGACGAAAACGGGTGGATAAAATATTCATACGTTGCCGAGTATCGTGTTGTTGCTCCTCGTTCGTGCGAAGAAATGAGCCTATATCAAGCAATATAAAGCACTACAGAACTGCGCTCGGCTCTTACTCTGTGCTGTTGCTAGTTTCTGAATCTAGAATGTTGTGCTAGAGGCTAGCTTTCGAGTCGTAGAAATTTCTGGAACTTTTCTCTTCGCCACTATGTCGGACACGTTCTGAGACCTTCCCAACCAATAGTATCATGTTCCTTCCCAGGGATAGGCGGCCAAAACGTGAAGCTCTCAGCTCATATTCATCTAGCGCAGAGACAGCAAACTTTTCCGCTGAAGTTACATGTGCTTAGGGAGGGCGGAAAAGGGATCGTAGTATAGTAAGGAAGAAATAATTATTTTGGATAATCGTAATTATTAAAGACTTATGTCAATGTAAATTACACGACTCATTATCAGTACCTACCAAAATAATGCCACACGCGGTCCAGTCTGTAGCTGCTGACAGACCTTCCAATGTTTGATATAAATGTTGATGTTTCAAAGGGCAACAGTGCAGGTAATACGTGGTATCTTCCGGAACTTTTTCGGCACTAAAGGAGAAGTACAAGGTCTAGAATTTATTCTTGTTTGACGTTTTCTTGATGTTATTAAATCGCCTCTAGAACTCTTTGCTAAGAATGTTATTGTACAGATGACATGTAATAAAAAATAAAGAACTGCAGCTTATGGTGAACGCAGGGCAACCAAAGTTGGTAAGCAGCACGTGCACCGGCTGCTTCTGTAGGAAGAGACAGGCTGAAACAGCCTTAGATCAAGAAATTCAGGCAAGAATTAAATTTGACACTTGAACAATGAATACAGGCATTTGAAGCAGTACGTAAGACACTATGCTACAAGCCGGAAAATCGTGGGTTCGATGCCCGATGTCATTGGATTTTTCAATTGATCGCACTATGGCTCTGGGGTCGACTCGGCCTCTAACAGAAATTACTTAGAACTCGTGTGTGTTCTTCGTAGAGCAGAGAAATGTGTAAATTAACGTTCTTTGACGTGCTCTGAAAATAAAAGCAGTTTTGTTTTGATATAATGTACCGTTGTACATACTTACTTACTTACTCATGGAGCTGAGCCTTTCTGGAAGAGCCGCCAATTCTGCAGCTACTCAAGAATTTCCCAGCATTTTATGGAACCCGTATGTTCATTACCGTGTTCACAAGAGCCCTCCACTGGTCCCTATCCTGAGCCCTCGTGTATAACTAGGTCTTTCCTATGAAACATCGCATTTAGTTTCTTTAGGTCTTGCAAAACACCTTTCAGGAGTGTCAGATCGCTTTTCCAGTTTTCATCTTTCAGTTTCTGGAACAGTATACCTTTATCCATCACGTCCAGCTACATTAGCCTTCCATCTTGAAGGTCCACGTTTGATTCTAGACTCAGGCTCGGAATGGTGTGATACTTTAGTGCCTTCAGCATTCAAGATATTGTGCCACAGATATATAAACAGTCCATGATTTGTATTTTGCTAGTATGTAACTGACAAGTTCGTATGCATATAATTTGTCACATGATTCATAATATACACAGTTCTGTAGACTCCCTCCTGGCGAATATTACAGTGAAAAGCAAAATGTCCCAAAACACCAAGTTTAATATACAGTATTATGTAACCTTTAGAGATTTTGTAGATGTCTACCTGTCAGATTCAGTGATCCGCCTGTGATTACACCGATTGACTTATTTAATTATATATTCTAGATTTTTTTAAAGCTTTTCACATAATTTCTCTCCAGTTGTTTCGACTTTCATAGTTTCCATATAAAGTGTTTCAGTAATGACGTCAAACTTACTATTCACACTTAGGCACAATAGATCACTGTGGTCGCGGTGCAAGGGCCAAGAAGGCCCACCCCTTATACTATTCACACTTTGTATAAATGTAAATAATTGAGCTGTATCACTTAGTTAGCAGGCCTACAGTCATCCAACGTTACAAAGAAGTAAACACACGCCTGAACTGTTACATACGACTGTGTCTGCATATAATTATTCATTTCTTCCACGGGGCCTACAGTAGTTCTTCTGGACAAAATATATTTTCAGACGGTGCTCTATTTTCTGTGCAAACTGCTTCAACTACATCCATCATACGCTGTCTGACATATTGACTGTCCGAAAATGGTCTGCTTAGCCCTGTTATATACGGCTAAGTCGCTGCGTCTTGCATCTGTAATGACGCAAAATTACTCTGCCGTATTTTTTCAATTCCAACGCCAAATCTTTGGAGTTTCTTGTCCCTCATTCAGAGACAAATTGGTATGTTTTGAAATAAAATGGCGTTTAACAATAAAGAATCTCAAAACGAAGACTGTCACCGTGATAGATCCTCCATCGGTGATCAGATATTTTCCCCCCAACCTTTGTTAAGCACCCTGCGTTCATTGCCTGTTTCTCGCTGCTTTCTTGCATTTGTTTGAGACAGATAACTGGGAATGGTGGGAGTGTGTGCGCTATATACGAGTTTCCTTTCTTGTCAAAAAGAAACGTTACTAAAAAAGACAATTATTCAAGTATTTCGTACACAAATGTCAATTTTTAAAACCACTCATACTACTAGGAAATGTGCCACATATTTCAGTGGACTACATACATCACACAGGCGGACATACGGCCCGCAATACAACAGTCGACACAACTTCTATGTAACCAAGAACAGAAACAAAGAACATTACTAAGTTCTTCTAGGGCCGCGCCATAGCTCAAGCGGTTAGTCGCTGGCTTCCCACTGCGGCGGCCAGGGTTCGATCCCGGGTCTGGTCAAGTGGGATTTATGGTGGACAAAGTGGCGCTGGGGCAGGTTTTCTCCTAGTACTTCGGTTTCCCCTGCCACCAATTGCTCCACAATCACCCTCACCTATCATCTGAGGCTGGTACAATAGGCCAGAAGTTGCCGCAGTGTAAGGGACTTAGTCCCACCCACTAGCAATAAAAAAAAGTTCTTCTATATATTCAACAAGATTTTAAACTGAATTTTAAATAATTTTACCCGAATATTCTTGATATACACAATTTATTTTTAACTGTCATAACTACTTAGACTTAATATGTACAACCACTACAAGTTCCGTAATGTTACTACAACTTACACTCTAGCAACAGTGTATGTAAAGCAGTTCTTTATATCGCTGGATGTGTCTTCTGATGATAGCCAATGATGGCCGAAACATGTAGAGGCAAAACTTTTACTTACTCCTATTGTATATTGTATTTAAGCAACCTGTTGCATTAATATATTTTATACATAATATAATTCCGTTAATAATGCAACAATTTCTAGGCCATCATAAGGTGTCTCAGCTATGGCAAAACTGTTGAACTGTATAGAATGACCAGTTTTTCACACCACATATGACTGCAATATTTCATGATTAAACATAACATCCACTATTTTAAATCATGAAATATCGCAGTCATATCTGATGTGTAAAAAGTGGACATTCTATACAGTGTAACAGTTTTGCCATAGCTGAGAAACCTGATAATCGCCGTTTGGGGCCGAAATATATTGTGAAGTGAAGCAGTAATAGAAATAGTTGCATTATTGACGGAATTATATTGTGTATAAAAGACTTATGAAACTAGTTACACATGAAGGACGTTTACTGTTTATTTATATAGTAAGAGGAGTAAGGTTTCAAGACGTCTCTCAGAGTAGGACATGTGTTTGTAACGGCATGATTCCTTAGAAGTTCGCGTGATGTCTGCATATATTTTTAAGAGACGGGACAAAGTGTATCCAGGATGCTGATGTTTGGATCAGAATCACGGGACGGTACAGAAAGGCCAATTGGCAGATACATGAGCCTCGCATATAGAGTTCTGAGCCCTGTGATTTAAATGTTATGTTTTTTGGAACATTTCTCACCGTACAAGAATGTGTAAATAATAATAATAATAATAACTTATAAGATATACATGTCATTAATATTCCTATCTACAAATTATTTGAAATATTTTCATATGGAGAAAAGTCTATTTAAAGAAATACATAAAAAACACAATTCCTTGCTCCGTGCTACCAGATTTTCTTAGAAGTAGTGGGTCTGGAACGGGGCCCACTCAAACTCGTGAGGACAACTGAGGAGCTACTTCAAGGAAATAGCGGCTCCGGTCTAAAAAATCCGAGATTAACGGCCGTGGGTATTCGTTGAGCTGACCACGCGACACCATCTACCCGCTAAAGTTGGCACTAACTTCTCCGACAAGCGGCGGTCGCTCGGTCATACAGTTCGCTTGCGGACTAAAACCATGGAGTTTTTTTTTTGTGTTGTGTAATTTGTTTTAATAGTTATTTGCCTGTACCAAAAGAACATAAACGCTGCTGGAATATACAAAATTACAAGGAACGTATGTTGAAAATATAAACATCCAGACCTTTTGTTTCTAGTACGAGCTTCATTGAGACATGTTCACAGAGAGAATGGATCTTGTGCGACCAGGAACGTTTAGAAAAGCGATTTCAAATAACTGGGACATGAAGATATTTTCTGAATGCGATAATTACAAGAAACAATTTCTCATGTCCGCAGATTGGACCCAAAGCGAGGAACCGCCGATCAAATGCCGTTTCGGCGGTGCGGAGTACGACGTCGGAGAGAGGTGGCATCCGCGCCTGGAGACACAGGGGACAGTGTTCTGCGTCACTTGTCAGTGTTACCAGGTATGTCAGTAGTCCGCCTGTAGAACCGGTAAGTACTTCTCAAACATCCAGTTCGAATATGATCCTCCCATCCTGCCCAAGTCTCATAAATGCTATATTTGCACACTGCTTCTCAACAGCAGTCCAGCAGTTGGTTATTTTATTTCGCCTTTTCTTGTTGTTACTTCCTCGCTCTCCCGTTTACAGAGTTCCGTGGCCTGCCAGGCCGACTGGTTAGGAAGGGGGGCATGGAATCTCGCTGCTGACCCCTGCGCCAATCATTAATTCGTGGAGCCGTCTTAAAGTTTCCTTGATCTTTGCAAGACGTACGGGCATGATAAATTATTTCATATACCATCACGCTTAAATGCCTAAAAAAGGCTAGGAATAATATTGAGGGCATTCGGTAACGTGGATTAGGCTGCAAGCCGAAGTTTGCGGGTTCGAATCCCGATGAGGTCATTGGATTTTCAATTTACCAAATCCTTCCAGCCAGGACTATGGCCATGGGGTGGACTCAGCTTCTAACAGAAATGAGTATCAGGAATTTTCCTTGGGGTAAATGGCGCCCGGCGCGTAAAGCTGACAACCTTACCGCCATCTATGTGCTGAGTTTCTAAACAGTGTGGGAGCCTCGACGTTCCACAACCCTACGGGCCTCCATGACCTGTCACAGGGATAGCTATACTTTTATTCAGTTCGTGGCCTTCTTTGTTTTTGCAGGGAGGTAGGATGAACTGTTCCAGCAGGGAGTGTCCCGTCAGGTGTAACAGCAGAGAGGATTCCTCGGAGTGCTGCAGAATCTGTACGGGTGAGTTCAACTTGTTCCCAAGTCAATAGAAGGAAAAGTTTCGGCCTTCGGTTGATTACAGTTACTTTACGGGACAGCTAGTTGCACATGTGGCGAAATTTCTTATTTCACAGGTAGCAACGTTCAATCACCCAGTTCGGACTTCAAGCCAAGTATAATGTAAGTAATAGTATACTGAATTAATTATATTAGAAGTCAAAATAAAGGCTAATCACCCGTCAGAGGAGTCATGCCAACTGTCTGTAAGATCCATAGTACTAGAATAATTTTGATGGAAAAGAGGCCAGAAGGGTATAATAAGAAAATTAGAAGCAGAAGAAGTCAAACTAATAAAATAACTAATAAAACTTACATCATAATCACGTTCGGCCCTGTCAGTGCATGTTCTACCTGAACTCCTACTACAGACATAAAATCCCTACATTCCTCGTCCATTCTATCGCTGCAATGCTCTAACATCCACTTGTATTTACACTTTCTGTCTTTCTATGACTCTACAGTCGTTTGTTGGACCTTGACCGCTTTTTCAGTTTCTTGATCCTACACACAGTCGGTAGGACTCCTTGGATGGGGATTAGTCAGTCGCAAAGCAGCTATCTACACACAGAATAAACGCACACACAGACATCCGTGCCTTCAGTGGGATTCGAAACCACGATCTCAGTTTCAAGCGGGCTAAGTCGCCAATTCTGCAGCTACTCAAGAATTTTCCAGCATTTAATGGAACCCGAAGGTTCATTACCGTCTTCACAAGAGCCCTCCACTAGTCCCTATCCTGAGCCTGATCAATCTAATCCATACCATCCCATCCTATCTCTCTAAGATCCATTTTAATATTGTCCATCCACCTACGCCGTGATCTTCCTAGTGGTCTCCTTCCTTGTGGTTTTCCCACCAATATCTTATATGCATTCCTCGTCTTCACCATTCGTGCTACATGCCCTGCCCACCTCATCCTCCTTCATTTGATCATTCTAATTATACTTGGAGAAGAGTACAAGTTATGAAGCTCCTAACTTTACACTAACATATATTATACATAAATATGCACCGTACACAATTCGGAATACAATAGTTCATGTTCTGATCTCAGACTCTGCTTTCTCTGTCACTGCCTGAGACAGAGCACTGAGACAGCATTCTATTTCTGAGACACTTGTGATAAATGACTTTGCTCTCATATGCCCTAACTTGCTAGCGAAAGACTGCTTGAATTCTGATAACATTTCATCTTTGGAGTCACAGTGCTCACCATGAAAGAGGACGAAGATTGTAGCCAGGTTGCTCATCTTACAGTTCTGCTGGTATCAGAATGGCATGTCGTTATGCAAAATTATGTATAAATTTTTATCTCCTGCCAACATTGCTCATATTTATAATTTTGTACAAACGATATGACTCATAATTTACCCACTGCAGTGACCATCACTGGTTGCTCACCTCAAGAGTGTCGCTCGGTATGACATTGGCAGCCATTGCAGTGATTCGAGAGAGTTCTAACTCGTGGATTTTCGATGTCATGAAAGGTTTCAGGCCCTTGGGGAAATGGGTCTAGGACTCTAACCCATCACAATCACCCTTACCAATACAATTACGTTTTATATCACGATTTTATGTACAAGACCTAAAAATAAAACCACACTCCATTGTCTTTGTGTCTATTGTCTTCACCCCTCGACAAACCTTGTGTACTGATCTCTCATTGCTGATCCTTCTCCTCTCTCAGTCTCTCGAATCGATCTCATAAACACGTAAGTCTATCCCACTTACGTGAGGCAAATAGTCGCACACATCTACTGATGTTGCATCATGGTGAAGCCACCCCTTGGTCGAGAGAGTAGCAGGGTCTCTAGCAAGTGGACCTCCAGTAGCATAGTGCTAAACCCAGAAGGCAGAAAGCCGTAGCGACAGTAGGCCCAACACACGAATTCTTATTTCAAAATCCGCAGGCTCGGTGACTTGTGCAAATGGCTACTTTCTGTAGCTTAGTTCTTGTATAAAGAAAGCATGTATTACTATTGGCTTCCCTTTCTATATCGTGGCACTGAATTCCAAGCTCGCTCCACTTTCATAAACATGATACACATTTCTCATCGATGGTACATTATTATGATAGTATCAGGCTTTCTTTCTGCCTAGGTTTATATATGAGAAGTGCTTTTCAAATGAAGCCTGAGTTTCCTCAGTTATGGACAGTGATAAATCTCTGGCCTTCCGATGTTGGCGCTAGCGATCCGAAGTATTGTCGTCAGTCCAATTTTTCGGAGTGATATGGCTGCTACGAATGTAAGGCTCGTTTTCGAACATGATTGGGCATCCTTTGGCTTTGTGCTTTCCGAGTTCAATGATGTATGATGCATGAATCGTATATTGTTCCTTTCAATAAGACAGACCCCCCCCCCACCTGTGTCTTCGTCACCCTAAAATTGATGTCCGTAATAATTATTCCGAGACTCGAACAGTTTCCTGCATAATCAATGCTCTCTCTGAGTCTATTTAAGTTATTCGCTAATGGACGATCTGGTTCTTTCCGGGCATTCCAAATGAAGCATTCTGCGCCTTGTCATCTACTCGACCTTTCAGAAATCTCCCAATTGTCCATTCAGACACCCCCAGTAGCTTCTGCCACTCTTTTATGCTCTTGTTGCATTTTTTTTACAGTCGCTTTATCTTTACTACTTGCTTCTTACTTATTTACTTACTTACTTACTCATGGAGCTGAGCCCTTCTTGAGGAGCCGCCAATTCTACAGCTACTCAAGAATTTCCCAGCATCTTATGGAACCCGAAGGTTCATTACCGTCTTCACAAGAGCCCTCCACTGGTCCCTATCCTGAGCCAAATCAATCCAATCCTATCCTACCATCCTATCCTATCTCTCTAAGATCCATTTTAATATTGTCCACCCACCTACACCTTGGTGTTCCCAGTGGTCTCTTTCCTTCTGCTTTCCCACCAATATCCTATATGCATTCCTATTCTCCATCATTCGTGCTACATGCCCTACCCACCTCATCCTCCTTGTCTTGATCATTCTAATTATACTTGGGGAAGAGTACAAGTTCGTTTATCCAGTGGATCTGTCCAGGTCTGAGGCTTTAGTGCCTCTCATTTCATAAAATAGCAGATGTCTCTAACAATTTCTCAACTTTGACTGTGTGGTGTTTTGTGGAACCTAACTTGGAACAAACATGTGGTATGTTAACACAGCAAAGCCACAAGAAAACAATATCAGGCCTTCATTGTGCTGCAGTGACACAGACTATACTAACCGAATAAAACGGAGGGCAAACTTAATGGCTTCCACCCCTCCTCCCTCTGTCAGTGGTCTGAACGTTGGGTTCTTTGGGGGACTCAATTACAGGTGAAACAGTTATATCATAATGACTCAGTCATCAGCAATCAGCCATCAATTGAAGTAAATATGTTCCAAGCCTTTACGTCTATATGGCTTCTTGTTTTGGGGCCGAGACAAAAGGGAGGCCTTATGTTTGCATGAAGGAAAGTCAGAAAATATCCGAGATGTGTCCATAATTTTTTTCTGCAAATGGTACCACTGTTGAATGCACACAGATCCATAAGCACGGAACTGTTGTTGTAATGACTTGCTTGACCTTCACCATTCTGTTTCTCCTCACCACGTCTTGCCGCAGCGAAACATGCACAAACCGACTGGCATATTAAAAAATGGCTGGACAAACATCACTGACGAAGGACTATGAGGACGCCCATGCTATCGAAGCGCAAAATATTGTCAGAATGCTCTGCTAAGAGTCTTTGATTAATGTCTGCAGTCTTACATCTTCAGCCCACAAAAGTAAAATCTCTGCAAGCTGCTCTTCTTTGGTGGATATGATAAGCAGAGTGGCTATGTTGATGCCAATAGCTGTGAAAGACAATTGAATGCTGAAGCCCAATAAGTCGCTACAAAAATAGAGAGGTCCCAGGCTTGGACTTTGTGTTCACATTCAGTAGTGGAAACTTTTTCAAAGAAAAAATATGGACATTTTGTGGATATTTTCTGACACGCACTGTAACAATCACCAAGTTAAGAGGAACATTAAAGTAGGAGACATGGATCCGACAGGAGAGGCTATGTGCTGCCCTTTCTGGCATTTGAAATTATCTGTTAGAGTATTCATAACTGTATATGAAAATTGGTAAGACTACTGTTGCAGAGTCACGGATGTCCATCCACAGGCCAGTGTCACCAGACGTTGTGGCGTGCATCCACAATGGACGCATCTACAAGGACGGGCAGAATTTCCCATCCAACTCAACCGGAATGAAAGTAAACAGCCCTAACCAATGTGTTCAGTGCAGATGCCAGGTAACTGCTGACTACTTTAAGAACGAACTAATCAATACATTATTTGAGTAGTCAGTCGACAAGGTAACTAGTCAAATAAATTAATCAACATACATACTAACCAATAAACTAATACAGTTGACTGAAGCTTGCTAATTAACCCATAATCTATGTAACCACATATTTGACCAATTAACTAAATAACTAAATAATGAATTAGCAAATTTACCAACTAACGAATAAACTAAGGAAATAAGATATCATCCTTGAATAGTTTTAGTTATGCTACTAATAATATGCTCTTATGGGGCATAAATGTTACTCAGCAGGATCATAGGGTTATGTCATTTGAACCTATTCTGAGCTATTTCAATTCAGTCCACACATGGTTCTTGGCTTCAACAGTAAGATGTCGAGGGCTTCTATATTCTTGGATGACAAAAAAGTCTTTTATATAACATGGTAATCTGGCCTAGTCCGTCAACTGTCAGAATTAGAATTCTCGGCAAAAATATCTGAGTTAATTGTGTCTTCGTTTCTGCTAAAAATTTTAAGTTTAAATTGTACATCACAGATGAATTGTCTACACCCAGAGATGTCTCAAGGATCCGACCTTGCCACAGTATTATACAGTTTGTAGATAAATAGTGCTACATCTACACTTGTAATTCTCTCGCTATGTTTGTTGATGGTATGTGGCACAGAAGCAGGAATGTCTTGCACTCAGCAAAACATAGTGTGGCCTCACTGCTGTGGAGACATTGTATGAGCACTTTTACATGAAGTTCAATGAAGTGAAAAATTTGGCAATTTATTTCTCTAGAATACAGAAAGCACCCTGGATGAACTTCAACTTAACAGATGTACTATACCCTATATCAATACTGTAAAATAACTGCTTGTCATTTTCAATGGGAAGATGACATGAAGACTACATATAGAGACAACTAATGCCAAGACTTTGGCATGCGACACAAGAATTTGTTGTCTTTTAAGAGATGAGAGATTAAAAAAAGTCATTAAATGACCCTCTACTGGTCACTGCATGCAAACAGCAACTGTAGGAAAGTTGTCTGAATTATTGGTTAACTGTGACAGGTGCATAACAGCCTACAATTAGCATCTGGCATTCAAAATTCCTCACATCTATGAAAACATAACTAAATTATCTAGAAATCAGGCAGAAGTCAGACAGAAACACCTGAACTCAAATATACGTGCAGCTGGACAAGGTATGTATTCTTCTGTTGCATCCTGCTCCATTGCAGTACATCCTGTTGCAACCACATACTGAAAGATGCTGTTGCTACTGAGGATAGGTGAATAGCCAAACCATTTCGAATGGAATGAAATAAATTATTGCTTAGGTTTCCATGCTGTATCAGATGCTTTCTATTAAATGGAATATATGAAAGATACAATGGTAACTTCCTGCAGATAGTTCAGTAAAAGCCATAAGGCCTTCAGATTGATGAACAACATAGCTATTGAACACAGAAATGCACTGTTAGATGAGAATATTTCTCATCTCATGACAGAGTTACATTCAGGAAAATTCTGAATGGACCAGGATGCAATGTTATTTGTCAAACAACAGTTAAGGCAAGAACATCACAAACCAAATGATAACGTGGTCAGAAAGAAACTGTAACCAAATTGTCCAAAACACCAGAAGATTCTCATCCATTTCAGGATAACCTATAATTTATTAAATGAATTAAAGAGAATTATGAATTTATTTTCTAAAATATAGTACTATATGTATAAATAACTGATTTATTTAATCGAGGAATATTTATCAGTTTATTGATTTGTGAGAACATCCCACATATTATCACAGCACCAGCACACATGCTAACCAATCAAATTGCATCCAACGTTCGCATTTATACAGCGCTTGCTGCTAGCCCGCATCCACATCATTATGCGCGCTAGCCAACCAGCGCTCAGCAAATTTTCGCTCCGCCATCATGCACTGTATAAAAGGCGGAGCACAAGCTCGCAAGTAGTCAGTCTACGATCATCAGTCAATGGTCAGTCTACGATCAGTCAACATCAGCCAGCACTCTTCGTCCTCAGCGCTCGGTCTTCAGAGTCTTTGGCTCTGCACTGCGCCAGGAATGGCCACCTCGCCACTCCGACAGCATGCCCGACTCACTGGGCTGCCTCAGCTAGCCGGCGGTCATGCCCGACTCACTGGGCATCTGGCGTAGCTACTGCCTCTCCACTCCAGCGACCGTGCTTGACGACCAGACTTCCACCAGCAGCTGCCGCAAGGCGATCAAGCAACCCCCACCATCTGCTGCACTGCGATCAAGCAACCTCCAGCAACTGCCACACTGCGATCAAGCGACCTCCAGCAATGGCCGCACTGCAGCCAGTCAACATCCACCGCAACCAACATCCCTTCCTACCGGCGTGCGCTGCGCTACCTCACCGGTCAAGCATCTCACCAACCAACGGTCCTTTTCAGGACCTACAAAACTGCTCCAAAGAAGTGGGTTGTCATTGAAGTAACGACAAAACAAGATCCCCACAGATTACTGAATATCATTCACCCACTCAGACATCCTGAGGACAATATTCCATAGCTGTCTTGTGACTTTACACCTGTGGGGTCATGAAGCTGCCTCACAGAGTTAAGATAAATTAAATAAAAATGTGGAAGGGCTGAGAACAAGTTTTCTCTTAAACTAAAAATCTTGATCTTTTACTTTTATAAAATTCTCTGCTGCTTTCAGATAATGATATTTTTCAACTGCATAGAGATGACAAGGAAATATTTATTAATGTTGATTTCTAAATGAGTTATAAAAGTAAAATTAGTCTAGACTGAAGCAGGTGAGTTGTTAATAAATTTTGGTGACACCAGTGACTTAAAATCCAATTCTACACTGTTCATCTTTCTATTTTTTGTCAGGAAGGACTTGTGCTATGTGAAGTACAGACATGCCAAGAGCTGAGTTGCCATGAACCAATTCAGAGCCCTGATAATTGCTGCCCTCTGTGTTCAGGTCAGTGCAGTTACAACAAATAAACATTAGATAGTTGTGTTGTTCTGTGATATTTTACTACATTCTTTAAAATTGAAGGGTCAGGATCCAAGCTTCATACTCTGTACAAAGCTTAATTATTCAATTGGCTAAGTAGTTAGGTAGGTAAGTGGGCTAATGAATAAATTTTCCAAATTTGAGGGGTGAGGCATGTGATGTTAAACTTTGAACTTACTTACTCATGGAGCTGAGCCCTTCTGGAGGAGCCGCCAATTCTGCAGCTACTCAAGAATTTCCCAGAATTGTATGGAACCTGAAGGATCATTACCGTGTTCACAAGAGCCCTCCACTGGTCCCTATCCTGAGCCAGATCAATCCAATCAATACGATCCCATCCTATCTCTCTAAGATCCATTTTAATATTGCCCACCCACCTATGCCTTGGTCTTCCCAGTGGTCTCTTTGCTTCTGGCTTTCCCACCAATATCCTATATGCATTCCTCGTCTCCCCCATTTGTGTTACATGCCGTGCCCACCTCATCCTCCTTGACTTGATCATTCTAATTATACTTGAAGAAGAGTACAAGTTATGAAGCTCCTCATTGTGCAGTTTTTCCAGCCTCCTCTTACTTCATCTCTCTTTGGTCCAAATAATCTCCTCAACACCCTGTTCTCAAACACCCTCTATATTCCTCCCTTAATGTCAGAGACCAAGTTTCACACACATACAGGACCACAGGCAAAATTATAGTTTTGTATATTTCAATTTTTATGTTTTTGGACAGCAGACGAGAAGACAAAAGGTTCTGGACTTAATGGTAGCAAGCATTACCCGAGTTCAATCGCCTCTTAATTTCCTCCTTAATCAGGTTTTGATCTGTTATCGTTGTCCCCAAATATCTGAATTGTGCCACATTTTCAAAACATCTGTTTCCTATCTTTATATCATGATTTTGCCTGCATTTTGGTGACGAGACAGCAACATATACTTAATTTTCTCAGTGTTTACTTCTAGACCAACCTCTTTACTTGTGTCAATTAAAGTTTGTGTGTTTTTCTTTAAGGTATCTACATTATCACCCAGTAGATTCACATCATCAGCATAGACCAACAGCTGATGTGTCCTGTTTAATTTCAGTCCCACCTGGTTTCCCTGGACCTTCCTAATGGCACATTCTATAGCAAAGGTGAAAAGGAGTGGTGACAAAGCATCTATTTATTGTAGACCATTCTGGATAGGAAATTTATCAGACAAATGTTTACCTACATGGACTTTACTATACGTTTCATTTAAACACATTTTAATCAATATAACTAGTTTCATGGATATCCCAAACTCTATCAGAATGCTGTACAATACTTCCCTTCTAACTGAACCATGGGCTTTCTTGAAGTCTATGATTAGCTGATGTACTGTCTCATCGTACTCCCATTTTTTCTCCAACATCTGACGAATGCAAAAGATCTGATCTGTAGTCAATCTGTTATGTTGAAACCCACACTGATGATCCCCAATAATTTCATCTATATATGGACTTAACCTTGAGTGAAGAATATTGGATAAAATTTTGTATGAAGTTGATAGCAGTGATATCCCTCAATAATTACTACAGTCAGTTTTATCACTCTTCTTGTGAACTGGTACAATAATAGACTCCTTCCACTGATCAGGCAACTTTTCCTTATGCCAAATAGAAGTAATTAGATTGTGGATCTTAGAACGTAATATTTCGCCTCCTGCTTGAATAAGTTCCGCCGGAATTTGATCACTACCTGGTGATTTATACCATTTCAATTTTGCAATAGCACTTTTAACCTCAAAAGGGCTAGGATCAGGTACTAAAGGCTCAGCTGTATGGATTTCTGTCTGCCTAACATCACTGACCCTATGTACATTTAATAAATGAGAGAAGTAGTTTCTCCACCTATTCAAAATGTTGTGGGAATCTGCAGGCAGATCACCATTCTCATCCTTCACTAAGTTTCTGCTAGGCTGGCAACCCCTCTTAAAGTCATTTATTCCNTTGAGCATCCTTCATCAAACCATGGCTTATGCTTCTTCGGTTCATAATAACGTAGCCTCTCTTTGGCAGACTTTTTATATTCTCTCTAATAGTTTCCCAATCTTTATTAACATCCACTTCAGTTTCCAAGTTTTCCACAGCCGCAAACCTGTTTGATATCAACACAATACTGCCCTTTACCCTCTACCTCATTTAATTTCTTGAGATTGAACCTCTCCATATGAACTCTGTGTGATGTTTGTTTGCTCACTGCCAGCCTTTCCCTAACCTTTGCCACCACCGGGTAGTGGTCAGTATCATTATCTGCTGCCCTGAATGATCGAACATCAAGTATACTTGAGTGCCGTCTCCTATCTATCAAAATATGGTCTATTTGATTGTGTATCTTCCCATCAGGAGATGTCCAAGTAAATTTATGGATGTTATGATATGGGAACATTGTACTTTTGACAATAAGATTTTTTGATGTGGCAAAGTTTACTACTTTAACTCCATTATCATTACTAATTTCATGCAAACTCTCATTCCCAATCGTTGGTTTGAAAATGTCTTCCCTCCCTACTTTGGCATTGAAATCTCCTAACAAAATTTTCATAGGGTACTTCGGGAAATCAAATACATGTTCTAGTTCTTCATAGAATCTATCCTTTATGTCATCAATTTTATCTTCTGTTGGGGCGTGAACATTCATAACACTGATATCACACCAGTGACCTTTTAGTATTATATATGATATCCTATCACTAACAAACTCTACCCTCTTAACTACTGATACAATTCTCTTGCTGTTAAACTTCGAACACTGCAATAAATTCTTCAAGAGGATAAATGATATCACAAGACATGCATGTTTTATAATGCATTTAAATAAAATTGAAGTATGACTGAATGCATAATATTCTTTGACTTACAAGGCATGAATACACAGTTCAAGCAGAAGCAACTGAGCAATATTGCACAATTGTAGTGCTTTTTCTGCATGGCCAACAGTCACTCAGATGCCTTTTTGTGCATCACCTATAATGACTGTTGTTCAAGAAAATGCCATCTCTTAACATTCCCAATTCTCTCCTTCCTTTGTGATGATATTTATCTGCAATTTTCTGAGCTGATCAATCATTAATTTCTCAAATGTTGGACACATTTGTGTCTACAATGTAGTACTCAAATATATGCAGTTCTGTTCTGATGTCTTCATTTTACACTTAATCCATTTTTGTGCAATTCTTTACTGATCTCATTGCAGTCACTCTCTTCTTTGTCAATTAAATAACATTAGTACTGTAAAGCACAACTATTAAACAGATATATTTCCATGCTTTTTTCTTCCTCTTTGCTGTTGTCTCAATGTCTAATGTAGTCATCTTCGGGCATACTGTCACCTGTTAGTGACTAGACACACAGTTTGGATTAGTAATTGAATTTATTGAACACTTATGACTTGTAACTGCAAACAATTATAACACTCACTAATCTAGATGTTCTAGACATCACTATGGCACTCATTAAGTGTTCTCTCTCTTATGTCACCATTAGCCGTTGCTTGGTCATGGCTTTAACAATAGAGATTCCTCTGCTTCTGTGCCCATAGCTAACCACCAACTGTGAGTGCCAACTAACAATTCCTAATTGGTAGATTGGTAAGGTAAATTGCTGCTGACACTCACCAGCACATTCAGCCTTGGCTTTGGGTCCCATCAGGACCAATGACCATATTTTTGTTTTTTCCAGACTTCTATGTGGTTTAAAATGGGGCCCTTTCTTTGATGAGAGGAGGGGTCTGACTACTAGTGGTAAGTCCACTTCTATGGCAGGGAGTCAGTCCTCAACTAACTTCCATGCACCCCCTCTGTGACATAGGGTTCTTTTAATGTTGTGGGTGTATTAGTTGGTGCAGATGTGTTTACCATGCCATTGCCTAGCAATGGTCTTCTCTTCTGCCCACTATTTCACCCTTCAGGTATCATTTAATTTCTAAAATAATATAGAAACCACAAATTATAACACTTAAAAATGTTTTTTTAGTCTTTGGGAAAAATGCATATGTCTTTTTTCATGCTTAGATTCAATGTCCACTTAACTCTTACAGTCATAATTATCAGTTAAATGTCACTTAAAACTGACTTTTATTTCAGAATCAATTTTTAGTACCGGTATTAAGATGAGGCTCTTGGTTGCATAGTTGGTTGAGGCACTATGCTACAAGCCAGAAGGTCATAGGTTAAATTCCCCATGAGGTCACTACATTTCTCAATTGACCTAACACTTTTAGCTGCACTATGGCCCTTGTGTCTACTCAGCCTATAACAGAAATTATTACCAGAGATCTCCCTGGGGTAATGGGTAGCCGGCATGTATGGTTGACCTCACCAACATCTGTGAGCCGACTGTCTAGACAATGTTGGAGCCTCAACATTTCACAACCCTATGGACCTCCATAGCCTGTTACAGGAATAGCTTTACCTTTTTACCTTTTATCAGTATTCAAATTTGTTGAATATTAAAATCTTTCAGTCTTTCTTTCTTTCTCTCATGATATGTTGTTGATACAGACTTTTTATTTCACTGTAATCAATGTTTTCTCCATTATGATATATGATGTTAACTACATAGAAGACTATTCTTGTCTTTATGCCTTTTGACAGATTTTCTTGAATCTGAAATATCTGACATTTTCTTTCCACTGCATGTGTATTACATGATACAGTTTCATAAATATGAGCTTGATAACCTTAACTCTTCACAAAATATTATTAGGGAGATAGGAGATATGTCCTGCTTTTTATGCAACGAAAAAATATATTATCATATTAAAGAAGGCCATCTCACACCTCTTTTCATGCAATCTATTGTATCCATTATATATCCTTCTATCCATGCTCTCATCTCTCAAGTGGTCCTTTCCCTCTTCCATGTCCCCATGCTACTAGTCCTATCCATATTGCCTTCCTTCACTGATCCTGATATAGAAGAGTGTACAAAGCATGAAGCTCCTGATTATATAATCTCCATCGTCTTCAGAAACCACACCCATTTGTTATCCAGTGCATGTAGTACAATGTATTTTAGATTCTGTCTCTCATATTTCTGCCATTATTTGTTGATTGATTTTATGGACAAATAGGATTCAACCAGTGATGTGTGTAATCATAAACATTTCAGTAATATCTATTCCTGTCCTTAACTCATAGTAACGAACTCAACATCATACAACCGCTGCAGTTATATAACCTGAGATCCAAACAACTGGTCAACAAACCAATGCCCTTCCTTTATTTTTTTGTTTGCAGAAGTTGCTGGTAACAGGGACCTTTCCTCGCCTGTGACATTCAAGGGCCCAACTGCCCCACGGGACCGCCGAGATAAAGACTGTATCTCTGCTGGAAAGTAAGTCTCTTGGTTCTGGGCTTTGTATTTTTTAACAGTAACTTACTTAAAATGTGGTCATTCTTTCTTGCACACCTTATGTAATCAATTGATTTTTCTCAATTCTTCAGTTCTTTGGACACCCACCATGTGCACACTTTCTGAAACTTAAACTGATCATGCATTATGCTGTGTGCTAAACCATGGGAACACCCTAGTGCAATTCCTGTACTGTCTGCTGTTATGCTCCTTTCACTTTGAATCAACTTTTCCACCTGCTCCACAGATGCTTCTGTCACAATTTCAACAGGGCAACCAAGTCAGAAATCATCTGAGACTTTCAAACATCCTTCTCAGCCCAGTTGAGAACCGCTTTATGCAACAAACACTTCCAAACCATAAACAGGAGACATTTCTTTATGAAAATCCTTCTCATTGAGCCTTCTGCCAACAGAAAAAGCACAAGAGAACGTTGCTCTTTGATAGTATACTCCTCAAGCATGGTCACCATTTTGACTAAACATGTGCAAATGTTACCTAGACTGTCATGAATCTGGACTGTGCTGCTGCCTAGTGATACACATAGAACCCCTATTACGTCCATTACAGCTGTTTTACTTCCATTTGTGATTTACTGACTTTCCCTAGTATTTCATCTCTATCAGCATTATGATGCATGTTATGTGTTCAGAACAGCTTCTCCCTTACAGACTTCCAGTCAAAGGATGAGAGGATGGATGCTGAATGAACAACTGTCCATAGTAGTTCAATACATTTATATGCACATGAACTTTACCTAATTTGTAACTCAGATATTTAATTTTTATTGTGGTATTTCTCAAAATACAAAATCAGTGTTACAAAAATCAATGTATCTGGATAAGCAATTGCATTGCCATATTTTGAAAAGTTCTGATGTTTTATTCTTTCCATGACAGATATTATTCAGATGGCTCCTCATGGCATCCTGTGATTGGTCCATTTGGTCCAATGGACTGTGTCATGTGTCAATGTAACTCTGGAAACATTGAGTGCAACAGGTTCAGATGTCCAAGTCGAGCTGAGCTGCAGTGCACAATGCCAACCAAGCAGTTTGGTCAGTGCTGCCCTGTGTGCCCCATCACAGGTATAACCAACCAGCAAATTAACTAATAACATGATGCCTCACGATCTTCCTTCAAGAGCTTACAGTTATTCAGTTGCTCAATAAATTCCCTGTTTTCTCTTCGTGTAACTCATGTTAATGTTCATGTTTATTTATTTCAAATTCAAGCAGATCCAGATACAGGATGATGGTTCTCTCAATGGTTCACTACTACATACACAAAAGCCCTCCAAATGACTCTCCTGTCCAGACAGGCAAGTTGTCATCCTGATGGAGTACAAAAGAGAATCTCAAGTTTTCCTTTCCCTCATACTGTTTTCTGTAATTTTCGTATTCATCCTTTTCATTTTCTTTACACTCACACCATTTGCATGCTGAACACCTATATATAATCCCCTCGTACCCCATTCTCCTCTTACTCCCTGTTTCCCTGGTCAAGATATTCCCTTATTGAGTTTTACTCAACACCATTTATGTGTTCTGTCCAAAGGGCATAAAATAGCCATATATTGGAAGCCTAGCATCTGTCAACTGGTTCCACGACATGTCTCCAAACGTACGAGTAGCAAGCAAATTTACTGAATTCTGCCACTGGGTTGGAGGGAAGCAAGTACGAAGTTTACACATGAAGTAATCTGGAAAATTTGAGGTTGACTGACATCATACATCATATGATACCCAAATAAAATTTTATCTGATTTCCCACCCCCACCCAACCACAAAAAGCTCATAACAGAAATGCTTTATTTATAATTTAAAATGTATATTTTATTTAGACCTATAACTTTTACTTGAAACACATCTCAACATACTAAATTAAAAAAAAACTACTAGTGTCATGATGCTGTTTCAGCAATATCAGCAGTGCAACGGGGGGATGTGCCAGAGGCTGGATCACTGCAGTGCATACCAAAAGCTGCAGAACTAGTTGCATACCGGGCTCAGGGAGCTGGAAACATTTCAGAGTTTCTCCAGGTTGTATTCTGTTGTAATTATACTAAACTGTTTTCTTGATTTATTTGACATTGGTGTGTCAATCAATTAAGTTAGCATGATGACTATATTTCACTAGTTGTTTGTACCTTACTTTACCATGTTTTGTGTATAAAATATTAGAAATAATGAGATATAATTTTATAGGTCTATTTCCTTATTTGTGATTGGAAAGACATGCAATCCCCCCAGTCAGGAGAACAACTTGCTTGGCATTGTATTCAAAGGAACAGATTTTAACATTTCATTCTTTTATTCAGTTGGACAAAAAAGCTCCTTCCTTTGTAGGGAAACCAAATAGATCATTGTGTGTTCAAATAAGCATGTCAATGAACATTATATGGAGTCATCCTAAATCCAGTCCACACCCTCATACCTCATCTAAGATTCATTTTAGGCCGTGCCATAGCTCAAGCAGTTAGTCCCTGGCTTCCCACCGTGGCAGCCCGGGTTCGATCTCAGGTCTGGTCAAGTGGGATGTGTGGTGGACAAAGTGGCGCTGGGGCGGATTTTCTCTGAGTACTTCAGTTTCTCCTGTCACTATCAGAATACAGATAGTAGAAAATAAAAGATTATAAAGGTGAAATGGCCTCCAATGGCAGAATGTTCACATTAAAATTACAGCATATCCACTAACTGAGACGAAGGAGGAAGAGGTGGACATATATAAGGAAAGCAAAAAATGATGTGATATTATATATCTGCCTAATAAAATAAAGGTAACAGGCTAAAAAATGAAATATTGGCTCTTTTATCTTCTTTGTCATAATGTTGTTAATTTTATGGGCCTGCCTGACCGTATCCCAGTGTGAGTCCCACAAGGAATGACCATGATGGCCAACCAACATACAACATAACTCTCACCGCAGCAAGAATATTCAAGGCAATCACAACAAACCAAACAAAACCAAAAGAAACCATGTGCAACCCAAGGAGATCCAAATAAAACTGATGGTAACCCACATAACCAAAATAACCAGGAACTACAATAGGAGGAAGGAAAACTGCATTGCATTGAGCAGCAGAATCCTTAACCATAACAATCTGTATACCTGAAGATGGCCAGTTAAGCCAAAACATGCAATGTCCAATAAAGGAATACAAAGAAAGAATAGTGAACATAGACAACATAAAAGCTCCAAAAGTCAGATCTATATGGTGCAACAGAATGCTGAAATACATTATAACAGTTTCGTTTTGTTTCTTATTACTATAACAGGTCATTGAGGGTCCCACATTAGACAATTGGCTCACATATGGTGGCAAGGTTGTCAACCATATGCACCGGCCACCCTTTACACCCCAGGAAGATTCCTGGTACTCATTTCTGTTAGAGGTAGAGTCGACCCCAGAGCCATAGAGCGGCTGAAAGGACTAGGTCAATTGAAGAAATCCACCTCATCAGGACTTCAACCTGCAACCTTCCAGCTTGTAGTATAGTGCCTCAACCAGCTATGCTACCACATGCCCCCACCATTATAATAGCTATGTATTAAAATTTTCATCATAAAAAATGTTTCAAAAAATCTTTGCATCTTAATGTGCTATATGTTTTATGTTAGGTGTCAGCCATAGCATCTCCCTTTATTGAGAAAAATTACTTCAACATCATGTGATATATTATGACAGTTGAGATCTGAGGTTCTACCATTTGTGGATATTAAGATTATAGCCTTCTTGGATATGATGGCATGCAGTCTGACACAAACATTTTGGAGGAACTTGCTGCCTCCATCTTCAGGGTAAAAGAACCCCTGAAGAAGAAGGCAGAAGGTTCCTCCAGAACACTGGTATCTATCTACCAGACTACACACCATCACATCCGAGAAGACTGTGACCTTAATATAAACCCCCATACCAAATTTCACTGACCCATGCTGTGTAACTTGTGAAATATGATATGCCTTTATGCATTGATTTGTATATCATTAGCTCTGAATTAACAACGTATAAAAACATAAAAATAAGTCTAATTTCCCCCCCCCCCATCTCCATAGTTATATTCTTCAGGAAATTATTGCTCCTTGCTGCAACCAGTGAGCAAGGCAAAAGTACTAAGCCACCAAATTAATTTAAACCATTTGGTAAATTTTATGATTTCAAATGAAATTTAGTCTAATAAATTAGCTGAATTGAATCAATTACTTGAAATAACAAACAGTATTAACTCAGTTCTGATCTTGATCAATTATACAATCAACACACATGTATAACAAGCCTACATGTAACCCCAAATTCCCTTCTCATGATAACTGTCACTATTACATCTGCAGTATGCCTTCCAACAACCAGGTGCTAAAGCAAATGAAGCAGAGTTGCACTCTTGGGTGGTGCGAAATGGAGCTGTCCATTCCTTCCAGCTGCAGACAATCACTGCAAACAACTTTGAGGACCTGCGACACAAGTTCCGTTTCATACCTCTTGGCACAACATCTGCAAGTAAGGCTCATTATAAGCGAAAACTAGCTTCAAATACACAACGTTTTCAAACTATCTGTGATTTTACGTGTCTCTACACAAGTCATAATGTTCATTTATACCAGATATGAACATGTTGCTGACAGACCTACAGAGATACAGGCACAAATTATACATCTATAGCTCGGTTAGTATAGCAAGCTCTGTACATTAATACACAATGTAATGTACAACACCACATCACTGAACACATTTCCTTACATATAAAATATTACCAGAGCATCTACCAAGTGATTCATAAAATGACTCTTTTCCAGTTGCATTGGTTAAAAATAACCACATAGTGATGTGATCCTGAATTAAATGGGAAGTACAGAAGTTGTAACTCATTTTAAGGCACAATACTATCATTTGCCTGAAGGGAATGAGGGAAATCATGATCATACTGTCATGACAGCCAGACTTCATTCCACAAGTTGAACCCAGATCTGCTAATGTAAGGCAGGAATTCTGATTACTGCAATGTGATGTTGGGAAGCTTTGATCTGTTACGAATAGTGACATATATATCTTGTGTGAAGCAGTGAGGCATCAACGCCCCCTTCTATATTTTTGAGATTTGTTTTATTATAAAATGACAAAACCCACACTTAAAAAGAAAAACTATATGATCTTTCATGAGACTACTGATTTCCAGCTGTTGGTATTTTTTATAGAATGCCCTCAACTAGTTACAGTCCTTATTCATCCATTAGCATACTGACTGACCATTCTCAGCCCCTACAGCTGACAATAGCTCATCGAATTTATTTTTAATGTTACAGTCAGTGGTCAAACATTTTAGAAGTTCTATCAGAGGATTAAGGGCAATCTTTATATGTATTGAAAAAGGCACTAAAAAGTCTTTTATTAGTAATTAAGTACTCAGTGTAGTATAAGTAGGACATGAACAACTCTGCGAGACAAGTGAACAAGCAATGTTGGAATATTTCAGAGCATGTCAGCAAGTTTGGAAGGCGTGAGAAGAAGCTTCAGCGGCGATGCAAAACAAACTGCAGCTACAAAGTGCAACGTTTGGAGGAACTGTTGGGCCTGAACAAGATAGCAATGCGCAAAATGTGTCTCACCTCAGAACTGCTGCTGACATCTCTATGAGGCACATTCTTTGTAGTGCAACAATTTACAACTACTTAGTGACTACAAGATTCTTTGTTCTGTACAGCTACTGTGGCTGATGCACATAGGGATGGGTTGTGCAGGTATCACAAAATTCTTTGTACAGCAGTCATGAATCCTGACTGTCATGTTAATGACTGCAAAATATATCTGCCTCCTTTGAGTAATGAAAATTTAAACTTTTTTAGTAAGAATTTTAAGGGACCAAATTCATACCAGTACTAAAAGTTATGGAAAAATGTATCATTTGGGTAAATTTCTATTATTGGAATTACTGGGTTTTTGGACTTTTCCCATCATCCGGTATTCTAAAAAATAGAAAACACAACGTTTCAGAAACTTGATCTCTTTCTGTCCTCAAGTGGGGAGTGGGGGAAGACACTTGCTGACTTGCATGGAAAAAGTCCAAGAACCCAGTAAATCTGAGTGTTATAATCCATCACCAGAACCCTTTGGAAACTATTTTCATTATTGGCTTTCTGACCTTCCTCTACCCTTTTGGAATTTTACTGACTTCAACCATTTAAAGCTCAGTAGTTCTATACATACCACCTACTTTAATATACTAAAACTCTGAATTCTGCTGAGAGTGAATCTGTTTTGTATGGTTCTCATTTTCCCAACATCATTAACTGGCTGACATTGGTAGTGGAAATGTAATGTGTTTCCTGTGAAGTACAAACTGGTTTTTATATATTGTGTAGAAGAAATTCAGTATTCAAAGGGTTAGTAATAGCATCCTAAGCAAGTTTATAAAAAATAACATCCCCTGTTACAAATGAATCACATTAACATGTGTGTATAAGGATGAGCACATGTGGAATACTGATTCTAAAATGCATGTAAAGCATAACATGCAACAGAAATCCTCATGAATGTCAATTATTTCCATACAAATCGATTCAGTTCCTTCACACACATTCTCTAATGTTAATCTTCCTCTGATGGAATACACATAAGTATATATCACACAATCACAGTACTTTCTCTATAATCTAACAACTTTCTTCTGCTCATACAAGACACCTCCATTAAAATCAATCACTCTTACTAGATCATGTTAGAAATGTTATTACTTTCTCACAAATCTGGAACAAATATTTCTTTCCAGTTTATTTACATCATGAAAACGATTTACAATAGTGACTTTCCCCATCATACAACTTGAACATGTCTCTGAATGTCATTATTCCACTACTAGAAATGCAGCATGCATAATATACTGGGTAGCCAGGCTACAATTCCTGGCGGGGCGAAGAGAGTTATATATTCTCTACAGCGTCCACACCAGTTCATCCGGCCTCCTATTTATATTAATATTCCAGATATTCTACGATGGAATTCTAATGATTCTGGAAGAGATATTATACTGTCTTTTCAACCTCTGTTCTTTTAATCTGGTACCTAAAATCAAACTCAAATACCATGTAATATAAGAGCATTCAGAGCTGAAATGGAGACTAATTAAGACACTAAAAATAAATATGAGGACAGGCATAACACACCCTACTAGAAAATGAGAGTAATATGTTGGTGCTGAAAGGCCTGAATTTATCTCCAAGCACAGCAAACAATCAGTGTTCTACAGTTGGTAAGATGAAACTTGCAACTGTGGCTACCGCACAAATTGATATTGTCTTTTACTTGTCTAAGGCTCTGGAGAAATTAATGGAGCATGAAAGACATTTCACACAGAGGAAGAAGACAAAACAGAACCTTTGAACATCTTGTGTCATAACCTGGTAATACACCACTGTAGAAAAAAACTCCTACATGTTTACTGCAGCTAACTTGGATGACTTCAGGTGACTGTCTTGTTTATGCTGGACCTTCTGCAAAATTATCATGAATCAACACTAGCACAGAGTAAACTTTCCAAATAAAGTTCCTCCAGATTTGCCTCTGGTTTGGAGTTATGACATCTTTAGAAATGATGTGGCTTTGTATTATTGTGATTGTGTGATGGGGCTTCATTCTCAGAGATCATGGAAGTAGATAACTGAAGAACAGCTACCAGACTTGGTAAGCAGTAGTGGTACCAAGAAAAAATACCATAATTTACTAATGTGCAGTTTTCAAATATAAATTCCATGCATGGTCTTTGTGATGCAGATTCTCTTGCTGCATTGAGGGAATATCATCAATGATCTCAGGACAGGGAACAACTTTAGTGATGTGTCTGAGATGGTGCATAGTAATCTGACAGAAACAGTCACTCTCATGCTGCATGCATATACTGGCCATGGAAAATACAATGTGCAGGATCAGGTGGATGTGTCAGATATCGAATGTGAGAATCCATAAACTGGCACTCATCAGACTTCTGCAACAGACCTTTCACAAAATGCAGTATGGTATACTGTGTAAGAATCACTTCTATCATTTCTACATACAACCAATACACAGGTTGCAGCCAGGGACAAACATCTGTCTCAGTTCCTGCAATGGGCGCTATATAAGAGTGTGTACACCCCTCAATTTCTGTGCCATCTGCTCTGGATTGCTGAGGCAATATTTATTAGAAGTGATGCATACAATCCACACAACTTTTAAGTATGGGCATCAAACTGTATGTAATAGAGTATCTTCTCGGTGAAGTACACTGTTTCCAGTTTTATTGGAGGATGTGAGCGAGAGCACTTGTTTTCAGCCTGATGCTGGCCCTCCCCATTTTGCACATCAAGTGTGCAACTGACTTACTGGCAATTTCCCTGGAGGAGCTGGACTGATCATGGAGGTCAGATTGCCTGGCCTACATATTCTCTCAGTCTGAATCCCCATGAATGTTATTTGCAAGGATGCTTGAAAGGAAGCATTTATGCCATGAAAGTTTATGACTATAACAATCTGATTAAGTGCTGCTGCAAACATTCAGAATTGTTGTAGACAACTAGTTACTGTGAGGGGCTCAATTCAATGTTGCTGCAAGGCTTTGTATTCAGAAGGGAGGAGGACACTTCAAGTAAATGATGTACATTCAGTACAGTGAGAAGTCCCCCACCATATGAATAGAATACTCGTATACTGTGAAGAGACAATTGAAAATTGCTACAATTGCTTTCATTCTTCCCTGAATTGCAAACATGGAGATCAAATGGCATGTCATTTTAAAAAGAAATGTTTCCATTTTGTAAAAATCAACAACCACAATAATATAAAGTGACATTAACTTGACAATATCATGAATACATAGCAGCAGCAAATATGCAAAAAAAAAAAAATCAGCTCCAATTTATCTCCCAAAGCCACTCAGTGAATTGCACTGCAGCTCTGAATAGCTCTGTGTAATGCTTTACCAAGAAGTAATACCCATTAAAATAGGGTGAACATACCTATGGAATAAATATCAGAATCTCTTTTGCTCTGCACTCATGACTACAGCATGATCAGTGACACACATATTTCTTTTTGTCATCTTAGTACTGTATTGAAATATTATTTGGAGCACATCACCCACAAGTGTTTTGTAAGTAGTTCCCACTTTAAAATAATTTACATTAAATCAGTTTTCAAAAGGAATTTAAATTTTTCTTCGGTGCAGAGTACTGAATGTAATTATGAATAAGTGGAACACATTATGATACAGTGAACTGCAAATTTTATATCAATGTCATGAAATTTCATTAAAGAATTTTGTTTTAGCCGATAATATGAAGAGAGTGAAATTCTGATTATGATGTGTTTCTGGTTCAACGTTACTGGTACCACACATTCTATTGTCTAGCTACAACCCATCCCTACGGTCATGTTGCAATAACGCATTTTATTTTTACAAATGCCATACCACTGAACAAAGTTTCTTTATATATAATTATGTTTTGCAACATTCCTCATACAAGGAAATTCCATCACAGATGGCCAGGTTATGGCCTGGTGTGCTCAATCTCATGCCAATTTTTGAAGCTCATGTTCGTCTAACCACACACTGCTTAGAAATGATTCTACTATGCAATGTGTGACATACTAGCATAGTCTCTAATTAAACAAATGTTAAACACTGTTAAATGAATTTACTATAAGAAAAACTAGTTTGTCTCTATAAAGCATGTGCTAAATATCTAAAGATTTTAATTCCCACTGGGACTGCAATATTATAGTCACAGATATAAAATATGCTCATGTAGTACCACTGCCACCAGGTTAAACCAATATGCAGTTAAAATAAATAATAATAGTAATAACCTACATCTACTCCATATTGTTTTAAAAATGAGTACACTGAAACTTAATTGGTACAATCCTCATGGGACCAAGTACATTAATCATTGTTAATGTATTCAGACCTACAGTCATAACATTCAATTTAATGATTCCTTTGCTAAATACCAACAGATACAGGATTTAGTGAACACGATAATGAACATTCAGGTTGCATAAAATTTTGAAAAGTTCTTGTGTACCTACACAACTGGTGGCTTCACATGAAGGGCTCAGCTTCATAGTTAGTTTTGTCAAATTTAGTAATGTTTTTCCCAGTAAAGGGTAGAGAACAGCTCAAATTTCATTAAAAAATTCACTGGAATATAAATATTTGAAATTATTACAAAAATTTATCTGATTATTAAAATGGCCAGATTACAGGGCTATCTCATCAATTTAATAGCTTGGTATGCATCTCTTTAACTATAAAAATGTACCTCCTTGATCAATTTTATTCTTGTGACAAAGTAAGTTAAAATGAATTTTAGAGATGACAAAGTACTTTCAAGGTGGAGCATCTATGCACAATACTATGTTTTTAGATTCTGGTCTTCTTGGATGTGATGCCATGTAGTCTGGTAGGTAGGTAAAAAAACTTAAAAGAAACCTGCTGCCTCAATCTTCAGGAAAAAAGATGGTACCTATTTACCAAACAACACGACCTGACAAAACCATCACATCCTATAAACATATGCTTCACATTCACTGCTATGAGAACCTTAAATCTCAGTACTGGATCTGACTACACACCTATAAGTCTCTATATTTTTAAGATCCCTCTGTATAATGTATACTCCAAATTATCTGTTTTGATTATTTTAACTGTAAAATATCCATGCATTTTTGTGTTTATTATCTTATGAATTTACTGAAGGTTAATAAAATAGTATACTAACAAATAAAAATAATTTTTAATCAGTCTTTTATCTGGAGAGGGCCATCTTCTGGGATGTGACACCACATAATCTGGTAAAAGTTTATCTGCTTGGCTTTACATCCCAAGAGATAGGCTTTTCATAATCACTGCCATAAGAACTTCAAACCTCACAATCTTTTACCATCCTCCCATTCTGTGGAATCCCTCATATTCCATGATGGAGAAAGAGTGAAACGCTCAGCTCAAGCCTTCTCTCTTCCCCATTATAATACACTATGTGGAAAGCCATCACCTGTGATGGCTTAACCAAGATGAAGAAAGCAATCAAGACAATTTATAATCCTGCAAAACTATAAGCCTTTTTCCTTTTCCTTTTTTTAAGTTCTTTAATAATTCTCACTGTCAGGTCCTTCTGAACTGTAACTTCACATTTCACCTGTAACACTGAAGGTTAACATCCTTTTCTTAGCATATCTTCTAATTTTCCTTCATTGTCAACTTCACCCAAACGTTGATATGTCCCTATTTATGAAGTGGATTCTAAGAAACATTATATAGTTCTAGCAGGCATACTGTCTCTGATGTTTGTGGTGAAGGATGAACAGCTTAAACATGGCGTGATTGGAAAGTCCGTTGTCCATGGTGGAAAATGTAATTGGGCCCGAAGGAGTTAAACATTAAGAAGCTAATTAACAGATAATGCTGCTGTGTAATTATATAGGTCCCAAGCCAATGTCCCTGTAAGCCCACTGAGTGACCTGAAATGTCATTATCTCTGTATATATACACACACGCACATTTTGTATGCTATTTTGAATGAAGGGTAGGGCAGTCACTCACAACAAGAAGACCATGACTGTCCAGTCATATATTTCATTGCTGAAATTGCATCTACCATGTTAATTTTGGTCAAATGAAGCATTCACTTTACATGAAGCTGAAGTCTACTCTTTTTCTATAGTAAGTTGAAGGCTTACATAACAGTAACACATAGGTTATATTAAAATATACAGTATTTAACTCTTTTCTATAGGTCTGTGGCATGTATTAATGAAATACAAGAAAAATGATTATCAGTCAATGAACAAGTTGGCCCATTGACAATGTTGTTGATTCGTATTTGGGAGACACTTGGTTTAAATCTCAGCCAGGACATTGGCTATCCTGAGATTTTCCATTGTTTTTCTCACCCCATCCAGGCAAATGCCACAATAATACCGCGATTACCTCATGAACACTTCCTTGCAAGTCCCCTTCAGATCATCATTCATTTACACATTTGACAGTGTACAGTTTGGCTAGTGAAAAGCACTGAAAGTAACCTCAAATAAAATAATTTCCTGCACTACAGTATGGTACAAGACAGGATAATGTAGTCAGTATAGCGAATGGCCATGGGCTGGATGACTGGGGGGTTGGAGGTCAAGTCCCAGTAGGGTAAAAAATTTTATCTTCTTCACATTGTCCACACCAGACCTGGGCCCCAACCAACCTCCTATCCAATGGGTATGGAGGCTCTTTCCCCAGAAGCTGTCTGCAAAAACTAAGATATTTATCAATTCATTACGAAATGCAGAATCAGCTAAAACCTGTACGGGTGCTACCACACACTAAAAATAAGCCTGCACAATGTTCAATCCAGACCCTAAGGTCAAAAATAAAATGCCATAAAAATAACAAGAAAACTAAGACATTAGAAAATAAAATTTTCATATAAAAATTCAAATTATAAAAAGAATAACCTCTAGTTCAAACTAAAGAGGCCAAGAATAAAAAAGGCAGCCATAATGAAAAATGGACCCACTCCAAACACAATATTAGCTGTCCTGAAGCTGGCTGACCTCTTCATACACGAGTGGGATTCATAATCACGAGATCTCTATGCTAGGTTGACTGGACAGGATTTATCATACAATCTATGAGTAGCTTCCTTGTACTCTCCATAAATACTACTGGGCTATGTTAATACCACCCCGACTTCCTTCCTCCCTATGCAATGTCTCTCTTCATATGCATGCTGGCTAATTTGGATTTCTCCATCAAACCCTCTTTCAGATTATTCTTATGTTCTGGAATACTTACTTTGAGCAGTTTGCCTGTTTCCCCAGCACATCTTTTACTTTTGAAGGGAATACTATAAATACAATGTCTCATGTCCAGGTGACCCCTGTGTGGTCCAGCTCTTACTAAATACTTTGAGAAATATGATTCAATTTTAAACTGTCAGATATTATATCTGCTGGTGGCAAAAGTAAGGGACAGACTGTCAGTAAGTAAACCATGAAATTATCATCAAACTAAACCACAAAACTAAAATACCAATTACCAAACCTCAATTTATTTTACAGTACTACAAACTGAAACAATGATGCTGAAGATTGGTCCAATGCCATGGGTTCCTGACTGCATGAGGAAATCCATAAAATTAGATACAAGAATGCCTTATATGCTGTATAATCTGACCCATTCGTTCTACTTGGTTGGCTTAGAAGTAGCCCCTTCCAGCCCAGTATCCTCCCCTCCTGACACTACTACCAGTATAAATTCCTATACTCAGCAGGTAACGAGTCCTTGAAAAAAAAACAGTTGAAATGTATATAATATGAAGTTCTTTTCAGTCCCAAGTTGTTTGAATTAATAAGAAATTGTACACATTCTGACATATAAGAAGTGTGATTGCAGTATTAGCCAGAAAATAAATCAGTGAACAAACTCTGAAGTGACATAACAATACAGTTTCACTGCAGTATAAGTAGGAACAAAAAATACTGTAAAAGAACATATAAGCCAATTTTATTTGTTCCTGTCCAGCATAAGAAGTCACATATTTATATATACAACTCATTACATTTCTAAGGCATAAGATTTAAAATCTTTTTTCAGCAAAATCTTCACAACCTTCTACACTGTAGTACTGTCACCATTTTTTTTACCTGGTACAGTGAATTTGTTCAAGTCCACTAAGATAAGGGCTGTCTGATGCATACAGGTAAAAACAGGGCCTCAGTTACAGTGCATCACTCTCCTCCCTCCTACAAAGCAGCTGCAACCACTGCCCTGCTACTTCTTGTCATACTTCTCCTCACATACAACCCGAAGTCCAAGTCTAAAAAAACAGCCTGTAACTTGACAATGACTTGTTCTCAATCTTGTACACATTCAGCATTCAATCACAATAGTTCAATCAACATAAAGGGCATAGCCTCAAAACAGCATAAATACTAACTCGAAATACAGCAAAAATTCAGCTGATTTTCTTGAAGAAATTCGTGAGTGTTGCCTGCTTAGTTTTTTGTCGTAGTGACTTCTTCTTAGCTGGAGGTTCCTTACTGACAGCTTTTGGACTCTTAGGTGTGTCTGATTTAACTGGCTCGCAATTTTCTTCTGGCTGCTTCTTTTCATTTTCATTTGTTTGCTCTTCTTCACTGTCTGTACAACTTTCAATTACATATTCCTTGCAGGTCACTGCAACAGCAAAAAATTACATCACCAGATAATCACTACCAGGTCATACACAAACCCATTTCACATCATCAAATTTAGCATTTTAAACATACACAAAATGGTTCATTCAAAGATAGTAGTTATTACATACCTCCACAAGTTCGCTGATCCATCAGAGACCAAGTCAAAGAAATGGCCTGCTACATAGACTTTCGTAATGAGAGATCCATACTTACACATGTAACCATCTTCTTCCATAAATGTCTTATCTTTCATCTTGCGGACACGTTTACGACCCTTCTTCAATTCAGCCTCTGGAGTGGGTGGTATCACATCATCTGTGTTACTTTCATGTAGTTGTGGAGAAACTTCAGGCAATGGAGATGAATCAGAGGCCTCTGCATCATCCCTGTCAAGTATATCTGCCACACACAACTGCAAATTAACCCCCAGCTTACAACTAAAATAGTAGGCCCATACAAAAATTAAAATTACCTGTAACTGACAATAATTACCTCTGAAAAAGACTTCAAACACACATGTAATCTACACATTTAGCTTCTACTCACCATCACCACTGCTGTCTTCTGAATCTGAAATAACAAGAATTCGCTTTCGTTTCTTCGCTGGGAGCAACTCATTAGTGTCCATATTTATACTTTTACCCTTTCCACCTTTCTTCTCAGTTTGCTTCGTGATATTACACTTAACATTCTTTGATAATTTAATTTTACTCTGACTGTCTTCTTGTTTCTCTTGGTGACTTTTCGACGCACGCTTTACCTCCTCTTTGTTACCTTCCGAATCTTTTGAGCTTAATCCACTTGCACTGTCTTTAGAAACGGAGACCTTTGGCTTTACTGGTTTCTCTGTCTGCTTACTGAAGAACACACTGCTGCCATTGCTAGCTTTTGGCTTGGCTGTCAACGTTTCTGCAGCTTTAGGCTGTACAAAAGACGCAAACTAATGATAATGGAGGTAAATAACAAAAAAATGTAAACAGTGCTCTACAGATAAAATTCAATCATGTAGTACTGAAAAGACAAAGAATTGTCTAGATTTATGGAATCAACACATGGCAGAATTCAATGAAGTTCAAAACTGTATAATACTGTGAAGGAGCTACTGTGGAACGCAAAATTCCTACAAAAATGCAAATTATAAATGTGTAAATGTATAACTCTGTAAATCGGTATGAACACATGGTACTGAAACATGAGCAATCTAAAGTACAGTAGAACTTGGTTATAACGTCATCAAAGGGACCTAAAAATAGTGTCGCTATAAACAAATGTCGTTTTAACCGAAATGGGCACTTCCACGGTAGCCTTATGTTAGTCACGTAAAAATCTACCAAAAACCGAGTTAAAATGTTGCATTTTTTAGTGAAATACGTAGTTAAGTACAGACTAACGTAACATTAACGTGGAATTGCCCAAATGTGTAATATCAAAGACATATTACAGCGCTTTTCACTGACAATACACACAATATTTCACGAATCACTTTAACTTTCTCTTCAATGCTTAAAACTTTCCTTTTCATTGCCATGTTTTCGCTACTGCACTTCTCTGGGTTTAGGCAGGAACACTATAGGGTAAGTAGACAATGTGAGGTCCTGTTAGACGAGATTCTAGGAAAGGAATGCAGTTAACAACCTGCCGCGTCCTCTTGCACTATTCACGCAGTCCCACCCCACACCCTTGTTTTCACATAAAACCCACGCTTCTCTTGCAGCCCGCGGTCGTATTCTTCCAGGACAGTCACGTCAGCAAGTAGAGAAAGTGAGGGTGGGCAGACACATCGAACTTTCCCACGATATCAGAGAAATTCAGGAATGAAAATGACGTTACATACAAGGTTGATGCATTTGTGCATGTCGTACTAGGCAAGGTATAAAAATAGTTGCTTTATGAGGAATTAGTTCGTACCATTGAATATTTGTCGCAATAGACAAGGTGTCACAGAAACCGATGTTGCTATAACCAAGTTTTACTGTATATTAATGAATACCAGTGGGCACAGCCCTTCCTGAGAAGTCACTTGGCTGGACAAGAAAATCTTGCCCTTTATGAAATCTGAGAGCCCAGCACTAGATCCTATTCAGTTCATTTCCCAATATCCTACATCTTCAATTTCCATCTTAATTCGACCTTCCAATCTATGCTTAGATCTCCCTAGTGGTCTCTTCCCTTCATGTTTTCCAAACAAAGTTTTGTATGTAATGTTTATGTTCACAAAATCAAACAGAAAATAAAAGTAAAATACATGCTATTGATATCAAATATATCATAAGCATCACAATAAATGGAAGACAGGTAGAATTGGGAATAATTCAATCAGAATGGACGGGTTTGGCTGCTTAAAGGAGTCTCACAGGAACTTATCAGTGGTTTGAGGCACTGATAAGAGGAAAATAACAGGGATCTTGAAGGACTTTTCATCCATCAACCAATTCCTTAAAGAAAACGACGAAAGAAAAATTTAACAACTGTACATAATTTAACAATTACAGATTCAATATTTTTCAAACCCTTATTTCCAGTACTCTAACACTATTCAAGTCTATGTATCCAACACCACTGAACAACATATCACAAAGGACTGACAGGAAGGACGAGCAAACCATGTATGTCTAGCCATACACAAGGATAAGGTCCAAGCAAGATGGAGCAAGTGGTAATGCTTCAATATGTTTGTGAGATACCTAGTTAAACCTTTGTGGTATACGGACTATTCTGACCAAGATTTTTCATGGTTCTCCATAGTTTCTCCAAACAAATGCTGGGCCAAAACCATAAATTAGGTCACAACCACTTCCTTCCTTTCCAATTCATTATTCATTAACTATCCTATCATATCTATATCTATCCTACCCTATCCTATCATTTGACACTACATACCCCAATATACTAATATCACTGATAAACATGCCATAAGTAAATAATAATAATAAAGAAGCCGAATTTTTAACACACCTTTTCATCTTTCATATTTTTACATGTCTGTGCTGCAAACATGGCAGGTATAACACTGTTCTTTAATTCTTTCTTTGAACCACTTTCCACCTTGGATGCATCTCCAGTAGCAACCTGTATGAAGAAAGGTTAATTAATTTTACTTAAAAAACAGAGTGACATCTGGTGGTAAACTTAACGATATTTAAAAAAGATGGATGGTATTCTGGTATCAAACTTTAAAACCACCTCCCTCCAGAGCTTAAACAATTATCTTATGACATCCCTGGATTTAAAGTGGCATTAAAGAAGTTTCTTATCACCAATTCCTTTTACACTGCTGAAGAGTACTACTGCTGGAATAAAGATTGATCCCTCATGTATATTTAAATAAACACCGTTGCCTATTGCTAGGATGCAACAGACTATGGAATAAAATACATGGGAAAAAGGTACTATTACTGTTGTGTTATAGGTGTATTATATATTAAGAAATTAGATTTTATATGACTATATTAAGAGTCTTGGTGGTCTCTTGATCATATAACTAATTTTATATGTTATTTTAATATATGGAATCTACTGTTGTACAGTAGTCTTGTTGTATCGAGTATTTAAAATTTTTACGACTATCTGATTATGTATGTATATTCATATATTATATTGTACTGCTGACTTATTTTATATCTGAGGCAGACGCCTCCATGGATTTTATAGAACTGTAAATAAATGAATGAATGAATGGTTTTATGTGGAGAGTGCGATCAGGTTAAAATGAAAAAGCAGAAATAATAAAATTTGTGGGGCTCTTCAGAGTGGATTCCATATATCAATTGTACTGCCTGTATTTAGGTGAGGTTACAGAAGAAGTGAGAGTAAATGATACAGTATCGCATATTATTTAGACTTCAAAACAAATGAAGACTTTAACAATAGAATTATTTAATTTTGTGTGCCCAAGAAATTAATAAGTACAATTAAAATGTATTTAAACAAAACCAACTGTAAAATTCATATATGTATGTACATGTCCCTTACCTTTCCTATTCAGAAGACTCTCAAAGTTTTATCACAGTTTGCATCTCCACATCTGTTTGGCTGCTCAATCTGTTCCCTCACATTATACAAACAGAAGGTTCACCACTATCCTGTATTTGCTCACATCCTAGTTAGGGTGATATTACCCAGCCATCTCTTGAAGCATGGGTTTTAAACCAAAATTCTAAACCAAGTTTTTGTGTCCCCAATATAAATACAAATGTCTTGATCATTTCAGCCTTTTTGATTTAACTATAGGGCAGTAGATCAGAAACACCTGGAAAGTTTCGAAATGTGGTGCTGGAGAAGGATGGAGAAGATCAGTTGGACCGATTATGTGAGAAATGAAGAAGTGTTATTTAGAGTCAGTGAGCAGAGGAATATCCTACATGAAATAAGAAAACGGAAGGCTAATTGCATTGGTCATATATTACGCGATAACTGCCTTCTAAAAGAAGTTATTGAAGGAAAGATAGAAGGGCGGATAGAAGTGACCAGAAGATGAGGAAGAAGACGTAAGAAGATGCTGGATGACCTTGGGGACAGAAGAGGATATTTTCATTTGAAGGAGAAAGGTGTAGATCGCATCAAGTGGAGGAACTGTTTTGGAAGAGACTGTGGACCTGTCGTCTTTGACAGATTACAGATGAATGAATGAATACAAGGTGAAAAACATAAATCGCTGGTTAATACAATTTTCTTCATTCCCAACTTACTTCAGTACCTGAGCAATATATCCCCTAAAACCAAAAACCACATCAACTCATAAATCTACAAAGAAGGGAAAGGGTTTACCTCCTTGTTGTTTAGTGCTTTTGCTCTCTTATTTACTGAAGGGCCTGTGGGCCACTGTTTTCCATCCACAGCAGATGTAGCAGCTCGAGCCTTCTGCCTCAATCTTTCAATTTCCTCCTGCTGCCTAAGAACTGAGTGGCTGCATGTGATAGCACTCAGCCTGGCACAAGACACACTATTAGCACAGTACAAATTAACACCACACAATGAACTGTAACACAGTAATAAACAAGACTCTCCACAGAAACATATTCTGAATGACAAGAGAACGGTTTAACCCACAAACCACTCTTCCAGGAGCTGATATGGTTCATGCCATGTGGTGCATGAAAATGCAGAAGACTGAAGTCACATCATTACAGAAACTGTCCAGTATCATTCCTCAAGATAGAAATTACTAAATGAAGAAACATTATCATGTGTACCCGCTGCTAGGGGCCATCAATGTTACTAGAACAGTTTGTGTATAGATTCTCAAAAAAAAAAAAAAATACTGATATCCCTGTATTTGTTTACACAAGTTAGAACATTTAAAATTAAATTACTGTAACTGGTAGAATCTTCTACAGTCTTACATTAAGATGTGCTATGTGATTTCATGACATCGTGACATGTCAAGGTAGCACATGGATCATGGCAATCATGGAAGTAGGGAATGGGTCAGAAATTCAAAATTCAAATATGTTTTCTGTATTTTGTATAAATACAAGCAGAGGAGTTGTACAAAGCTAAAAAGCCAAAATATTATGAAAAACTTAAATTCTGAAACACTGGATGCAGATATATTGCCTTATTTCTTTAACTACATACATACCATTCATGTACAATGATCTACAGTGACAAAATCAATCAATCAATCAATGTGTCACATTTACAGGTTGTAACCTCATTGCCCTCCAAATCCAAAATTGATAACCAGCATAAACAATTTAGGACTCTATGAAGAATATATAAATATCTCTCATGTGTTGCAATTCAAGCCAAGCAAATACATTAGAATCAGCATATTTAGGACAATGTTATAAAAATGCAAAGGGAATAATTAGACATATTGTGTGAAACTCTGATTTATTATATCTTTCTTCCAGACAATATTGATGTGTGTAATTAACTAACTTTGACAATCACTGAAGTGGCTGTACGCAGTGTTAACATGAATAAAACTTACTTGCTTAACCTAGTCTGTAGATCATTTATCACAAAGTCAGGGAAACACCCTGAAGTTAATGCCAATCAAAACATGCCTTGAAGACAAAATCATGTATTTTATCTCAGCCAACCACCCACATAATTACCATACCGATGACAGTAAAGGGGCCCAAATATAGGCATAATCAAGGATCTTCCTTCTAGTGCCCAAATCTTGAATAAACAATTCTAAGCACTCTACCTGTTAATTATATAACCATTCTTCATTACAACATTCAGCTATTATTACAAACAGACATTCGGATCAGCTACAAGCAATCACCCAATTACATGGGCTGTGTTGGATAATAATAGCAAAGAATGCTTATACTACACACAGCTGTTAACTACTACCTTTTAGTTTAATTCAAAAATCTATACCTGCTACCTCAATATTGTTTTTCTTTATTTTTTACAATACTCCATTCAAAGGGCTTAGTTTATGCTTATTTCTTTGATATACAAAGTGCTGTACCATCCTCTCTATGGTCTCTCCTATGTACAAAGAGAGACTGGAAAAATCATCTACAGTACCATTTAATGACTCTCTCAGGGAGTGGCTATTCTTGCAATAAATGAGGGTTACACAAAATTACATCAATAAATTGTTCATTTTCTTACAATACTTATGGCACACAATTACAACAAATTAATTTCAATATGTAAGTAAACAAACACAGAAAGACTACCAACCAAGATTCATACCAAGTGTGATACCACAAGCAATGTACTTCAAGTGCAGGTTCAATATGTGACATCACTCACCAAAGACTATGGTTGCATGATAATTTCTGACAGAGAATGTGAATTTCAACTGCTGTTTTGACCACATACATACTAAACTGAGGTACAGGTTCTGGCAGATCAAATGTTTCTTATATTAAATGCAAGATATTTACCAAATAAAAAATTCAGTCAATATGAGAAAACAATATATTGTTTATATTGACCCTTGGATGAGATCAGAAAAAAATATTCACTAAATAAATGATTTCATGAAATACAGAAACACCAAAGAGGAACTTCACTGAATTTTGCACTGTAGCATCTCAGTGTTCTACAGTCTGTTTTCAGAAATAGCTGACATATCTGGGGTGGTTTCTTGACAAGGAAACTTGAAGTTACCCTGCAAACACAGTAATTTTACAGCATGGTGACAATGTACTTTAGTATCTTGAGAACTGGCCCATATGGCATCACCAACCACTTCTTGCAGCATTTATGTTCAATTTATGCTTATTAGGCCAACAGAAATATATCTACAACTAAATTCAACAAAATTAAACTGAAACAGAATAATTTCAAGTGAATTGAAATTAACTTTGTTCTGATGTAATCTACCTATCAATAAAATATGCATTTGTTGGTGAAATATAAATTGAGGGAAAAAGTTTTAACCTTATGAGTAAAGCTGGAATAGCATACCAGTAAACATTGACAGGATATTTTCCAAGGAGGCCAGGGGTAAAGCAAGAAAATCTGCTTATAAATTTATGTTTAAGTCATTTAAAAATACTTTTACAGATCACTCTATGCTTTTCAGTCTCTGTAATGGTATACAGATGGCGCCACATTTAGAAATAACTTTGATATTTCCTTATTTCTTCAATTTTGTTTTACCCAAAAATCAAGGTGCATATGCACATGCCTGGCTTGTTCCCCTACCACCACCCATGCTGATAACAATGCAACTATGTTAAAACATTGTGCAAACAAGAACATGACCACCAAACTCTATAAACCGGCCCTCCAGAAGTAACTCTTTTCTAGGCATGGAGACAGCTTCTGCTAATAGAATCCCTTTAAGTTCTCTGTCCCTGATCCTCCTTGATAGACTAACCTTTTATCATCTTCATTTTCATCTCTCATGTGCACATCTACTGCATACAGAGCTCCCAGGTCTGGTAGAGTCCTTGCCTTCTGAACACTATACACATGTTCTGATGTCAAAGCCTTGAACTCAGCCTTTGCTTTCTCCAGGTCTTCCTGACGAACGATCTGTATTTTGCATCCTGTTCCATCACACAAGACACCTCCAACCAGGTACGTTAGGTGTACATCGTCCTTTTGCTCTGTAGCAAAAGTGTACAGTAACCTGCAAGATTCATTACTTCAGCAAAGGTTTAGGGCTAGACTCTAGACTTTGTGTGCAAACTGGAAAGCAGAAACTAAAGCGTGCTAGCCTGTGTCGTATAACCTATATTTCGACACGGTACTGAACAAGGCCAGTAAACCCGAGAGTTTTTAGTGAGTGACACTACATTTGCGTTTTCTGCATTGGACCGTGCATACTGCAAACAAAACCTTCTATAAATCTATAAACCTTGTACGGTAATCAAGCATGCTCAGGCCACCATCTAACTTACGGTCCGATCACCTCCTCACTGTCACGTACTTACTGCTTCGCTGTATTTACATGGATGTCCAGATTTTTACTCAGCCATTTGTAGGTAACCTAAAACATACGTGACATTTTTGTATCAGTATCTTAAATATTATGTCTTCTAGGGGAGCATGCAGGTGAAAGTGTACATTTAACTCACAATTTTATCTTCATCCATAACATATTCTTCAATATTTTGAAGATAAAGTCTGAGACTCCCAACATCCATTTCAACCATTGCACCCATTCCGCCCATTCTCTGCTCGAACGCGCCAAATTGCACTCAGCAGCTCAGCAGTGCTCAGCAGCTCAGCACCTCAGCACTACACGCATGTGCAGTAGTATATCGGTCTTCATAGCTAAAAACATGGACAAGTATGTAGTAAATTCAGATATTCATAACATTTATACGAGACAAAGATTCGAAATACATTATCCAACGTATAAATCAACCAGGACACAAAAGGGAGTATCTTACACTGGGATTAGAATATTTAATAAATTACCACATAGTATAAAAAATTTATCGCAAGATTTAAATATTTTCAAATATTCCCTTAAAAAATTTTGCAGGTGGGCTCTTTTTATTCTTTAGATGAGTATTATGAATGGAAAACAAGGGATGATTGTGTTAATTATAGATAAATAAAACAACGCTAGTCATTTTTAAAACTTTTATTGTAGGATACCTATAATTCTTCAGATATGCTTTTACTCTATTATGGACAATGTTAATATGAATTTTATTATGATAATAAGTTGCAATGCAAGTGTTATATGCATGTTGTATTTAAAGTATAACAATGTATCATTCATTGTATCAATAGTTATTGCAACAATGATTGTAAATACGTTGTAATATCTTTATGACGTTGTCCTCTGGATTAATATTATTGTAACCTGGGCTTTGACGTGTTCTATATCTGGAGGCGCTATCGCAAAATGTAGATCTGATGAATAAAAATAAATTGAAATTGAAACTGAAAAACAAATACGCGCACAACCACTGCTCAACTACGCACTACAATACAACACAGAAGACGACCACCGACAACCGATAACAGTACACAACCAAAACATAAGTATTAGTTTGCCGCTACAACCTTCGTAACTTATTGTAAAATTAACAACAAGTTCTGCTCTTACAGATAATGTGACTTTGTAATAATAAAACTGTGTAAAATATACACTAAACTCACATTCAGTAATTGCCATATGATGCTGCCAACATTAATTGTACTGTCACAAAAGGTCAACCAACAAAGTAGAAATAGAAATAAATTAATTGATATAAATGTATGTGCTACAGTAACAGAATTTAATATTAATCATCCATAACCTTAGTAATTCAATTCTAAGCTTTTTTCAATGAAGCGATTATCCGGTATTATCGTTTTGTCAAATGGTGGCAATGGTCATATTTAATATGGCCGCAGTGGCAAAGTGTAGTTGAAACTGTGTAAAATAATCATAGATTAATTTTTGTGTCACTAGTCGTAAGATAGTTGACATCCTTGTATTACGAGTTCCATGGCTTGCAACGAAGGTGTACAGGCTACTAATGACGATGCAAGTGAATGTAAACGCTGTGCAGCTCAGTTGGGTTATTGGGAAGATCGGTATATTTCGTTATTTGTACGCGCGGGAGAGAAAAAACCTCCGGAAATAAATCGTGGATATTATGCAAGGGCAAAAGGAGTAGAAATGTTTATTGATAAATTTTTAAAGGTATGGTGTTTGTTAATCTTTTATGCCTCTGTTTCACAATCTCTTGGTTTCGCCTTTAATCGACGCACTTTTACATGTTCCAGAAAAGTGGGAGTGAACGTCAAATTGTCAACTTGGGATCTGGCTTTGACACTTTATATTGGAGGCTGAAGGATTCAAATAAGAATGTAACAAATTTCGTGGAGATGGATTTTCCCAGTGTCACTGCTAGAAAATGTTACTTAATAAAGAGAAATAAAGTACTGCTTGACAAAATACACGTGGAAGGTTCTGAACCCTTTATATAAATTTTAGTTTGTGTGGTATATTATTGCTTGATATAGTAAATGGTAGAAGTAAGTCTAGACATACTTATTCTGTATTGGACAATATACGAAATTTTATAGGCTACAGTGTCTTCATCCCAGTACCAAAAGGAGGTGAGTGGTCACCCTTTATGCACTGACAACTTTGTCAAGAAGGATAGAGCTTCTAGTATTTATTTCACAAGCATGGAACAAGCCGAGAGCTGCTCTAAACAAAATGCTGTGTAGAAGAATCACAGCATTCATAAATGTTTAATAAAAATTACAGACTGCAAAGTGGCACATATTCATAACCCTTTCCCTGGGCTTGAATTTGTGTTTTGATATGTCCAATGTTTGATAGAAGTAGATAGATGTAGTACAACCATATAAAGCTATCACTAAATTGTATTTTGGACTTTTCAGATGGAGAAGTACGGCTTAGTGCCACAGACCTGCATGCAGGAAATTATCACATTGTTGGGGTTGATCTTCGCAACCTGCATGAGGTTGAAGTGAAACTAAATGAATCCGAGGTGAAATTCAATATTCCAACTTTGTTCTTAGCAGAGTGTGTTCTGGTCTACATTGATGCACCACAGGTGGAGCAGTTGCTTAGCTGGATAGCAAAGAAGTTTGATTCTGCTTTATTTGTTAATTATGAGCAGGTTTGTAGTTGCATGTTACCCTGCTTGTCTATGAAGGTAATGCAGCTGGCCCTTCTGACTGTTTAAATATTTCATATGACTTAATCTGTTATGTAATCAAAGATTACTGTGATGGTATGTAGTTTTGTAGGTTCACCCCAATGTTTTGAAGGAATCTGCTGCTTCCATCTTCTGGGTAGAAGGGAGTGACTCTTCTGTCTTTAAGATGGAGGCAGCAGGTTTCTCTGAAATATTAGTACTCTTCTACCAAACTACATAGTAGCACATCAGAAAAGACATCTCCATAGTTACTACTGTGAGAACCTCAGATCTCACATATTGTATAATCCTTTTCAGGTAGAATGATGTGTTATTACAGAGTTGAGAGAGATGTGATTATGTAAGTCAACAGGGCATGCAACCTTAAAGCCTCATATTAGAGAGAAAGCTGAACAGTTTATTTCTGTCATTGAATAGGTATACAGTGTTCAGTACCCGAGCTGAACTTTTGTGTGTTGTCATTATGCACGAAAGATGAGGGAATTGTAGCCTGTATGAAATATCCAGAGTACTAGAATTTTGCAGTTTTAGCTAGTCAGATGCAAATCATTTGAACAACATACAAAGTAGATATCACCCTTGTCAAAGGCTTTAAATAGTTTCAAAGGTGACAAACTCGATTCTGAATCATCCACAAGCATTGAACAAGTGTGTACCACCATGGGAATTATACTGTGAATATTTTAGCAGGTTTCATTCCAAAGACATACACATCTCTTCGACACTAATATAATATTCAGTTATAACCCCCCCCCCTGAGTTAAAAAACTGGCCACTGTGACTTGGCATTTAAAGCTTCCCAATCCAGTATAATGATGGTTAATGGTGATTGCTTGTACATACTGTAGCATGTACAGCCATTGCTATGCAAAGACTGTGAGATGGATGAATAAACGACGACCATTTCTAGGCAGTGGATACACAAACACAACGATAGAGTTACTGTTGGAAATGGTGTTTTCTACTTAGTCCATGAAAAGGGGTTATAAGGAAGATGATAGGGCAACCCAGTCAGTTCTGCAAGGGAGGCCCAGGAGATATAGCTCTGTAGTTCAGTTGTGGGATATTCGCCAGACATTAATGATGTGAGCACAGAAGCTGAAGAATCTCCATCGTTGAAAGCTGTTACCAAGTAACGATCAGTGAAGACATTGCAGGCTGGAGTAGACTTAATGTGTAGTGATGTGTAAAGTGTGGAAATCAGTGAAAGTGCTTGTAGTTCTGAGTCCTGTGTATAAGTGATCAATAAATCCATTCACGAATCCAAACCCGTGTCTACAGTCACACACATACACATGACAGTAATTTTGGTGTTGTAGAGATATACACATTGTTGCAGGTAAATATGGGAGACAAATTTGGAGATGTAATGTTGCGAAATCTACGAGCACGTGGCTGTCCATTGGCTGGAGTGGGTGCATGCCAAAATCTCGACACACAAAGACAGAGGTTGGTGCTCCAGTCACAGCTATTTATTGTACTAACATAAGAACAAACGCTATATTTGAGGAATTTCAATGTAGTTTATTCAGTAGTGAAATAATCACTTGGCCTCGTAAACTAGTTTTATATTTTTTTATGATACAATTTTTTCATTCCTTCCTTTTCCTTTGCTTGTCTTTATTTCAATTTCTTTCTTAGCCTCTTCTGTCTGCAAGTGCAGCCATTTTCAGGGCCATAGGATTTTGTTCCTTTTACACTGCTCCAATTGCTTCACTTGTAGACCTAGCCCTTCTGCCTTCCCTACATCACTGACCGTTTTCCTGCATGATTTACTCTTACACTGAAGATGGAGGCACCAGGTTCCTCTGAATCTAGCAAACTGCATGGTGTTACATCCCAGATGACAATCTTCATAGCCACTGCCATTGAGAACCTCAGATATTGTTTCAGTTACAAACAGAACACTATTAAGATGGATCTTAAGGAAGTAGGTACTGAGGATGAGAGGTGGCCAGCACTGAGTCTGGATCATGTCTGATGGTAGGTTTAGATATAGCAGTGATGAACCTTAATGCTGGTTACTTAGTTTAATCAGGAACAAGGGAAATAGAACTTAAGACAGCTAAATTTACTTCACCTTTTTAAACATGGCATTGCAGATCTCTACACAGAATAGTGTTTTGTAAGATATGACTCTCACAGACATTAATGGTCGCATTGTAAGAAGAGCAGTATAAATTTGAACAAAATCTGGTAGATAGGTTGCAGGTTATGTTAGTTTAAGGAATCCATAGTGATGAGTGTGCTCCTGCAACGTGGCTCATTGTTGGAGGTGTGAATATGTTAGCAGTCACTCGAACAGGGTTAATATATTAACACCGCTTCACTTAAGGAAAGATTTTAGCTTCTGGCCTACAAATCTTGCTTACTGCCATTGTTACTCTGCTGAGGAAGACTGAAGAACATTAATATATTGGACTTCCTATCAGGGGATTCTAACTTAAAATAGCTGGTTATGAATTGTGCTGAGTTTTGTTTTTCCTCAGACCCTCCAGGCAGTTGCTGGGTTGATCACAACTTTGTTCATATTCTTTTTAGTTAATCATATATCATCTACCAATCTCGCTGATCTTAAATACCCAGCAGCATTACACAACCTACAGACTATTTCCTTTTATTGCTACTGGGGTGGGACTAAGTCCCTTGTACTGCGGCCACTTCTGGCCTATTGTACCAGCCCCAGATGATAGGTGAGGGTGATTGTGGAGCAATTGGTGGAATGAAGATTGGCAGGGGAAACCGAAGTACCCGGAGAAAACCTGCCCCACCGCCACTTTGTCCACCACAAATCCCACTTGACCAGACCCAGGATCGAATCCAGGCTGCCGCAGTGGGAAGCCAGTGACTAACCGCTTGAGCTATGGCATGGCCTAACCTACAGACTAACTATGATCATACCGCTGCTTATCTTTAATACGTGTCTTTACATATTAAAGATAAGCAGTGGCACGCACACAGGGAGCCTACACAGAATAATACCTGAAAAGTGCTGAAAACAAGAAGTAGCCGCTGCAGCACTATAGACAAAGGGCGGGTATCCATGAGAATTTTAAATTTTAAAATTTGAAAAAATTTTAAAGAAATTTTTAAATTGGAATTGAAGATTTTAAAAGTGACAGTTTTTAAAAATCAAATTGACATGTGTAGGTTAACAAAGATTTTATACTTATTTTACAGATATCAGCGGTGAGGATTCTAATATATCGAAATCTGTCAGCAACGGAGAAACGAACAATTGGGAAGACTAGTGCTTTTTAAATTTTAAACTACGTGCAGTGTAGCAGCTACGTGAGAGTATACACCTGATGATGGCCATTTATGGCCGAAACATGTAGTGTAGAAGAAAAGAAGACGAAAGAACTACAATAAACTTTTGCACTTAGGACAGAGTTTGTGTCATATCTATTCACAGGATTACAATGATATTTAGTTTTGAAGGTCTAACATTGAAAGTTGGTAGGCCAGTTTAATTTTTGTAAATATCCTTCAACTATAATCACTGTTTTACTTTAATCTCAAATAGAGCTTACAAAGGTTCTCAGAAATGGCCCACCCTTTAAATAATTTTGTGTATCTTATTAAGACTGTAATAACATAAATTGAAACATGTTCCAATATGGAGCTTATTTAATGAATTACATTAAATCTGGAATAAATGTAACTGAGGTATGTAAAATCACCATATCACATTTACTTTAATCTTTCCACCCTTTCTTAATTTTTGGTATCATGAATATTATTGTAGCTTTCTGTGATACCGTGCCATTTTCATCTAGGTTCCTGACAACTGGGTGGAATGGGTCACTATCATGGGACATGGTGGAAGTATATGCCGCACTCCCAGCCAGTGATCGACAACGTATTGAACATATTGAATTTCTGGATGAACAGGAGTTGCTCATCCAATTGTTCCAACATTATTGTATATGTATTGCATGGAAAGGAGAAATGTTCTCCAAAATTGACATCACTTAAAACGTTAATAGACGTGTTTAGACACGTATCTCATAATTTTACTGTTTCAGTGTGATCTGTTATTGCATACGACAAAGTGTCCTGATAACGGAGCCATGTTTTGTCCCCTCTTCTCCCAATACTTAAAGCAGCATTGCAACTGGCTTTCTCTTCATTATTCTGAGACATCATACCTAACTTACCTATGATAATTCTTTAACTCTCAGTCTTTATTTTTCATTTTCAGAATTGTAGAATGTCTTTATGAATTCATATGCAGTAAGCAATTCATCAGACTACCACAGAAGCTCAACCATTTGCCAAAAAGGGAAACTTATTTTTTTGACAACCTTGATACTTCAGTGACAGTTTAAGTGACTGAAGTATTGGAGATTGTTACCTAAACTGTTCTCTTTCAATACCATACCGAAAAAGGCATCACATAATCTACAGACATAAGTGCTGAACCCTCCAAAGCAGTAGTTCCTATGTGATCATTCAGAGAATTCGAGATTCACTTGCACACAGAGCCAAGGTGGATTATTAAAAGTATCAATGTAATATTTTGTTAACAAATTTATCTGTTTACACATTGTAGTAGCCTTACTATTACAGTTAAAGAACTAATAACACTGAGACTTGTATTCAGAGTAGGTACCTGATTCAAATCTTAGCCAATTTTCTATCTCTCCTCAAGTTTTTCATGGGTTTCCTCAGTATGTTAAGGTAAAATAACTATGGGATAGTATGTCCAAACAGCCATCACCGCTCCCTTCCAAATCCTGCCCATTAAACAGCATTATTAACTTAAGCATCAGTTGTAATGCTCTTAAAACAGCTTGAAATAAAACAACAGTCTGACAAAAAGTAACCTTGGAACTGAGAAATTCTTTTCTTTTCATTGGCTCTGAAAGTATTTGTGGACCAAGGTTCTACCACTCTTCAGTGCCAGGTCACTGTGGTACCTGTTGTTTTCTGGGCTGCTATTCAAACATTTTTCTGTATTTGAATATAAAAATGTGTAAAACTTGTAGCTCTTGACTTCATCATATACCTCACTTCTTAAGAGATGCTGAGGCCAGAAATGTTTATGTTCAACCTATGCCTTCATAAGCCAAGAAGTATGGAAAGTTGCGACTGGCATAACTAATTTGAAATTGATTATAGCTATTTATACAATCTGCATTTATAATAAACATCTTACTCCTCACATGTGCTTAAATCTTCTTTACAAAGCTTTCTGAACCATCTGAAATCTCTTCTGTCGCTCTCATAAGAAATACTGGATGTGCAAAGGTTAACTATGCAGACATTGTCATAGTGTGATATCTGTATGAAAATACATATTTATTGTCACAGGTTTCACTGTTATATCCTCAGCTCTTCTTCTTTGTCTACCATCCACACACATTAAGGTGAAGACTGTTCCAACTCCACAGCCATTTTTTAAGCTCTCCTCCTATGTCTGTACCCACATTATTTGGAGATTATGTATTTCAACCATTTCCTGATTTGGATACTTCAAAGTTGGGGAAGAACCTTTATTAGATTATATGGCACTGAAGTTGTAATCATGTATGTTGTGGTAGGCCTGCAGGTTTAAGTAATTTTCTGTTTCCATTGTCATTTCTATACTGGCACACTTTAAATGTCTGATGTTCATCAGTGTCACTGGCAAGTGCTCTATGCTTTGTCAAGTCAGTATGATTAGCCAGAACACAGCAAAATGAAAATAATACCAACTTTAACAAATCAGACCATAACTGTGGTTTCTGTTGTGAATATTTTATAAAACAGCATGCAGAAACCTCAGAGCAACGTCTTCCCATATGTCATTATCATGCCAAAACAAACATTTTGATAGTTATAATCACTGCACAAACAAGAAACTATCTTTCAGAATGAGTAACTATGGTGGTATTTCTTACAGTTCACAACTTATGAAATGTTTTAATCATCATGTACATTTACTTGAATGCTGTAAGAGTTGAATGTTTTTGTGGAAAAACAAGTAAATCCTGAATCATGTATGGTGTTCTCTGACCATATTCACATTATTTGCTGAATAGTAAGAAACTTTCCTTATTAAAAAGTAAAACATTTAAATCTATTTTGTAGCAAACAAACTCTGATTATATATCACCTTATTTCACAAAAGTTCACCTGAAATATCACAATCAAAAAGTCCATTACAAAATATTATTGGACATGCTACAAGACTATTACTGCACAGAAACACAGATTTTAATTTTTACTTTACACTTACACTTTTAATTACATAATTCTCACACGTCCAGCCCACAAACCTGATCTTCTCTCAGCCTTTATTCAATGTCTTGATATGAATCCTAAGACAAATAATGATGGCCTTAAACAGAAGTAAAATCCATGCCACTCTAGTGTAGAAAACCAAAATTAACAGCTATGGGGATTCGTTGCGCTGACCACGTGACACTAAAGTTGGCAGTAACTTCACCGACAAGTGGTGGTCGCTTGGTCGGTATAGTTCGCTTGCAGACTAATGCCACGGAGTTCGTTTTTTATGATCCATTCCACAGCTCAAGCCATTGTCAGCTTCTCACCACTGAGCTATACATTTAATCTCGGTACAGTCCATGTGCAGTGTGGCACTGGGGCAGGTTTTTCTCCAAATACTTCAGTTTTCCTCTGCCAATTATCATTCTACCAATGCCCATTCTATTATCTGTCAGGGCTGGTACAGTGGGCCCATCTGCAGTCTATGTACTAATGTATAGAATGTGCTTTTAATGTCCTACTGACTTGTAATGATTTTAACCTCAAAAAGTGCTGAAATACATTTTTAGTGTGAAACATATTCCTAATGTCTTTTAAATTGTTGCATTATTGACAGACACTTTGATAATAAGGATGATACCTCAATACAATGGGATGCTAAAATATAATATGTACTAAGGGACTCTGTCTCACCCCACCACAAAAAAGAAAACTATTTCAACTCATATAAGACATGGTTACAGTGTTTATACAAACATATACTCCGGAACAAGCTATAAGTAAACTTACCAAATCCACCACAGTTTTATTCATATACAAAATGCTACTGTGCAAAAACTGCAAACCAGCACGTACTGTTTTATACAAATCTTTATACAGCTGTGTATCCAGATTCATGGAATATTTACAATCCAATAACTTCATTAATCAATAGGCTGCTTGCATAACAGTTATCTTGGCACAGTCACTGACCCCACTACAAGCTAGGTATATGTGTTGAGACATTACAGACTTCGTTACTTTATTACATCTCAACACATTTAACAGCTGTTGATGATTTGGTACCCAGCAGACAAGAAATTTCCCTCATCTGAAGTAACTCACTGTAGAAACTTAAAATTCATCAGATATAATAAAATTTTCAAGCATACACAGGCTGTTCTACTAGCAAAATATGGCTCTTTGTAGGAGATGCATGTGACAACATTAATTTTTCTTTCAAAATGAGACACTGAACACTGTCTCAGATGATGTAAAGAATAAAATTTTACCAAATTTTAATGGGTACAAAATAGTCAAGATAATCCTATGCCTAATTTTTTCAGTTGTACCCATGAGATAGCTCTGAACACCCAGCTTCTAGGCCAGCAACAAGTGAATTTTTAAAGTACAGAGTATAAAACAACAATATATGTAATATCCAAGTAATTTTCATTTTTCAAGGCATCTCTCGGCTTCTCAGTGTGTTTTTACAGCTAAATGGCTGTGGTGATGACAGATAATGACATGGAATTACAATTCCATTCCCATTCTTATCCAGCAAAACCAAACAGAGCATGTATTGCGAGAGTCACATCATTATGCGCACAGTCCCCTTACCTTGTTAACACAAGATCATCACATTAAAAGTTCAGTGGATTAATGTGAATAAGGCCTCCATTCTCACAAACATTTTTCGCAATGGCACTAAGATTTGAGAAGTTCTCAAGTGTTTGACTAGATCGAATTGCTCCCAAGTTCTCAGCCACACGTCCAGATGCCTGTAACAGTATATGACTTCATATTAGTCTCACCCCTTCTGTATGTATGGGTGGGATTAATTACTAAGTAATTTAATTATAATGTATCAACTGCAGATGCTATTCAGCATTGAAAGAGATGACTTAATGATATGTACTAAAATGAAAAGGATGAGGAAGAAAGCAGTCACATCTATTTCAAGCATTACCCCTCCTAGTTCACTTGGTCTGAAGACATGTAACTTAATAATACTGTATCAATTGCAGAGGATATTGAGCATGAAATGAGTAGACAGAAGATGGGATGGGCAGTTCTCAAGGCCTATTACAGGATATTATCATACTATTCATCTGAACAGACCAAGTAAAACCATGAAAATCCTTACTCAGGACTGCCAGTAACAACCCTAAGATTCAAACCCAGCTTCTGCAGAATACAAATCACAAGCATTGCTGCTGTGCCAAGGACGCAGATATGTCACCCCTGAACATGCATTACATGTATATGATTCATGAATCAGGGCAAGCATCATCTCTCTTAACATTCTGATTTATGCCTAGGGCCCAACTCTCCCCATAACATTTACAGAATGTTGCCTAAAACACCACTCTTTCTCGTAACATTAAGAGTAATACGTCTCTTTCAACAGTTAAGTGATTAGCTGAGGGCTGCGTCATAGCTCAAGCGGTTAGTCGCTGGCTTCCCATCGCAGCAGCCCGGGTTGAATCCCAGGTCTGGTCAAGTGGGATTTGTGGTGGACAAAGTGGCACTGGGGTGGGTTTTCTCTGAGTACTTCGGTTTCCCCTGCCAATCTTCATTCCACCAAATTCTCCATCATCATAATCATCCAGGGCAGGCTACACTAGGTCAATCAGTGGCTGCTGTGCTGAGTGGACCCAGTTGGAATCCACCCTCCACTAAGAAAATTAAAAAAAAAAAAATTGAAGTGATACCTGAGACCCCACCCTTTCTCCCAACATCGTGAGTAATTCCTAGGATCACACTCACTCTCACGACATTTAGAGTGGTGCATAGGACCCCCTAGGAGCTGGGATAGCATAGTCAGTAAAGTGACTGTCTACAGGCCAGACAACCGAGGGGTCGGAGTTTGAGTCCTGGTAGGGTCAAGAATTTCTTCTCCACATCATCCAGATTCCACCCAACCTCCTACCTAATGGCTACCAGGGACTTCTTCCGCAGGTGTAAACCGGCCGGGGCATGAAGCTGACCACTGACCTCCAGATAGTGCCGAGGTCAAGAAAATGTGGATCTATATCTCCATTCCCCCTTATGCCTTCAGGGTATAGTGCTTAATTAGTTAAGCACAGGGGCAACTTTACCTTTTTACCTTTATAGGACCCCTTTCTCTCTATCTCCTAACATTCAGAGTGACACCTAAAATCCCACTCTCTCTCAAAGCATTAACAGCGAACCATAAGACCCCACTCTTTCTCCTAACATTTAGAGTAATGACTTGCATCCCACTCTTCCTCTTAATATTATGAGTGATGCCTAGGACCTCACTCATTCTTCACGCTTCAAGAGCAATCCACAAAACCAAAATCATTCCTGAGCTTGGAGGCAGTGTTAGGGAGGCACTCTCATGTGCACATTTAAAAGTTCACACTCATTTAAAGTTTAAATTCTTGGCCAACAGGAACAACAAACAGTAAGTGTTTGGAACAAAGCTACAGTAACAAAAATAGGACAAGGTACATCAACTACTATTTTGCTGGACATTTACCTCCTCAGACCTGATATTTGTTTACCTCTTGTAACACTGTACCTGGAATCAATGATCATGGTGTAATGTTAGAAGTAGAATGGGATGAAAAGGAATGGAAAGGATAGTCGAATTTTACCATAAGACAGACGTTTTAGGGTTATAAACCCTCTTCGGGAAAAGTTTACCTTATGGACTAGAAATGGAAAAGTTATAAAGACATGTGGCGCAAGCAGACTAATGTCCGATATTAGTCTGCTTGCAGCTTCTCTCACTGTTTCTTTGCTTGTGGATTTTCTTATTTTCCTTCTACCCTGAAGATGGCGGTGATATGTTCCTCTGAAACGTTGGTTAACACCATATCTACACGGCACCACATCCCAGAAGATAGTCACTGCCGTGAAAACCTCAAACCTTATAAAGACACAAGTTTTCAAGGATATTGAACGTTCTGTGCCTCATAAAATTCTGAGTAAAAATATGGATCCAGAGTACTTACTATAACAGAGAAGTTAAATGGTTAAAGGTAATGGTGAGTAGGGTGTACAATAAGAGGAAATTTGGAGGGGATTACCAAGAGGAGCTGAAATGTTTACCTAAGGAGTTACTGGTAGCAAAAAGGAAGTCTCAAGACACCTTCTTATGTTCAGTCTTACAAAATGAAGGTAAATGCGGGGTGGAGTTCTTCAAGTATGTTAAAGAGACCCAAAGGAAATAGAGAAAATATTCCAGTAATCAAAGGCTATAATGACAATCTCATCACAGATCCAATGGAAAAAGCTGACATCTTAAATTCTTATTATGCACCTGTATTCAGTTGCAAACAAAATAATCTGCAAATCCAATCAACAGATTCAGTTAAACCCTTCAATATTAGTATAAACATTATAATGCAGTGATTATCAGCAACTGGGAGAAAAAATCTGTTGGACCAGATGGTATTCTTGAGGAAATTTTAAAGTTGGGTGGGGAAGCCATAATTCCATACCTTGCGAGAATGCTGGACATAGCAATCAATAGATTATCCCAGGGACTGGAAAAAGTATAGTGGTCCCTATTTACAAAGAGGGAAATTGAACAGTAATTGGAGACTGTAGACCGGTCAGTTTAACATCAGTGGTTTGCAAACAAATGGAGCATGTTATAGCAGGGTATCTAAGGGAAATTTGGGAAAGGAGTGAGTGGTTACACAAGAGACAACATTGCTTCAGACCAGGGTATTCATATGAAAGTCAATTAGTCACAATTTGTCAGGATACTGCTGGTTCCTTGGGTGAGGGGGCCAGGACAGATGCAATAATAATAGATTTTTCAAAGGCCTTCCATTTAGTCCCACATGATAGGTTATTTACAAAAATATCAAAAAATGGAGTGGACTTGAGGGTAGTTGTATGGATAAAGGAATTTCTCTTAGGACGCTCATAGAGAGTTAAGAGTAGACGAGCACCTATCTGAAGTCAGAGTGATGCAGGGAGTGTCTCAAAGGAGAGCATTAGGTCTGCTACTATTCCTAGCTTATGTTAACGATATTTGGAGAGAGACTGACTCAAATATATAGATATCTGCAGATGACTGCATGCTATATAGGAAAATATTGGATAGTACGTAGTTACATTGGCAAGTTTCAGACAGATCTGAAAAGATTAGGGGAATGGGCAGTAGAAAATGAGATGAAGATAAATCCAGATAAGAGTAAAGTGGTAAGTTTCACGAGAGCTAGGGTGAAGGAGTAATTGACTTATTATTTTTGGGATCAATTAATTCTGGTGGCAAATAGCCTTAAGTACCTACGAATAATCATAAGCAGTGATGTAAGTTGGGCAGCTCATGTAAACTATACACTATGTAAAGCATGGAAGGCCCTTCATTTAGTTATGCATGTACTCAAACAGGGAAATGACTAAAAACTTCTAGCTTATGCATCAATAGTGAGAATGATACTTGAATATGGTGTGGTATGTTGGGACCCATACAGAGAAGGGCAGGTAAGTGCTTTAAATAGGATACTAAGAAGAGTGCCTAAATTTGCAAATCATACAAATGAATCAGGTTGGGAAACTTTGGCACAGTGTAGAATGCTAGCCCAATTGTGTGCCCTTCACAAGGCATACACCAGGATACTAGCTTGGAAAGTAATAGGGGATAGCTTGCCAAAACCATGTTACCTGAGTAGGAATGATCATGGTAGGAAAATTAGGAGTAGGAAACAAAGAACATATGTTGGTAAATAGGACTATAAAAGATTGGAACCGTTTACCTGCAGGCATACTGGCATTTTTTCCCTGTAAATTAAACACTTTTCGAAAGGGTCAGGGAAGCAGTTACAAGCAAAGAGGCTTTAAGTGGGGACTGGATGAAAACTGAAATGATGTGAAGTTCTCTTGTTTAAGTGTACTCCTAGTTACTGTATATGTTTGCATTGTGTGTACTTTGTTTTGTCCTATGTGAACTGCCACTGGGTGAACACCCAATTGCAGTAAATAATAAAAAGTAAAGTTTTCCCTGTGCTTAACTAATTAACCACTATGCCATGAAAATGTATGGGGGAGTGGATGTATAAATCCACATTTTCTTGACCTTGGCACTAGTTGAAGGTGAGTGGTCAGCTTCACGCCCTGCCACTTTACCCCCCCAGTACCCATTGGATAAAAGGTTGGGTGGACCCCAGAGCCAGTCTGGACAACTTGGAGAAGAGAAAACTCTTGGCCCCACCGGGACTTGAACTCTGACCCCTCAGTCATCAACAACAACAACGATGATGATGATGATGATGATGATAATAATAATAATAATAATAATAATAATTAATAACAACAACACAGATGAGATGCCAAATCCTCACCTCACTGCACCAAACTTTGGTCATGAGTTCTTGGATATGTGCAGAGGGTAACCCACTCTGTAGTGCCATGGTGGCTCGAGAGAGAACTACAGCCATCGTGTAGGTGTCAATGGCTGCATTGGCAAGCCTATTTAACACAAACTGCTCTTCCACAACACCACGTCCATACTTGAGTAGTGTAGCCTCAACTGCCTGGCCAAAAGATTCAATACTCTGCAGAACAAATTAATAACATCACTTTCAAATAAATAAAAAATAGTAGATCAAAGTACAGAATAATTATAAAGGCAATGACACACTGACATATAAAGATGTTAACTGCATTGAGTGGGTTTGGTGTTGAGCTCAATGGTGAAGCTTTGTATAAATCATACAATTTGTTCTTTTGGCATACAGATAGAAACTTGGACATGGACTAGGAATATAATGTAATTAATTTATAATGTAAGCAGATTACAAGCATTAAATATAAATATAAGCATAAAAATAAAGCTTCTGTGGAGTAATAATGAATGAAGGAAAGGTATAATCTGAAATCAGAATTTTTTATATCTTAAATTAAAAATTACCAAAAAATAAGGAACTATACAACAGCCATTTCTAACAGCTATGCCAACAGACATATACGCAACAATTCCATGGCAACAACTGTACTGCAACAAAGGAGCAGTGTCATCTATACGGTCCATGCTGAGATGTTATAAGCACGACAAGTCAGTCAGTTGAGTGGGTTGAGTCAAGTTGGTTGGTGAGTGGTAACTTAGCTAGAAAAAGGCTGGCATTCAAATGTTGTAAGCTATTGCTGTTAGAAGATGGTAGTTGAGGCCATGGACTATTCAGGAACCCAGAAGAAGGGGAACATCCACCATTGGAAGCCACTACCAAGCAACAGCTAGTGAATACATGACTGTGAACAATGTGTGTGTTTGTGTGTGTGTGACAATGATATGTCAAGTGTAGTCACAAGTTGGGTGTTGAGTAGAATAAATCCGATTACCAATCCAAACCCCATCTATAGTCTGGGAGCAGAAATGGTAGCTGCACACTGCGGAAGACCTCATTACATTATCTTGCCACAGAATATAATTTGTGATATCATTTGTAGTACAACGTAATACTGACATCATGACTGTAGAAAATGCTAAAATGCAGCGAACTGACTCAAGAAATATCTTTGGTACATGCACCATGGAACATATCAACTGCATTGCATATCGTCATGACTGGGAGACATCAGCAGATATAGATATCTACAGCGCCTCAAGCCTCCATGTACATTCATGAAAAATTTGAAAGTACACATCTGGAAACTGCATGTCCACTCTTGCTATATCAGTCTGTTCTGGCATTGCAATTCAAATTCCCCAGCTACTAAAAAGAAACTAGACACCTGCCTTGGCAGCAAGGGCAGCTGCAGGCACAAGATTTGGATGCACATGTTGTGACAAGGAAGGAGGACTGCTAAGACCAACTGATCGAATGGCTCGCTTTGTTGCCTCCCCAAAAATCAGTCCTAGGTTTGCTGCTGGGTTCTTGAATGCTTTCTGAAGCTCTCTTAAATGTGCTCCAGCAAACTGTATTCCTACAAAAGAACACAGTTCAATCAGCAAATGAATTCTAAATGTTAACAGATTAATACTAATAACTCATTTAGATTCTGAAGAAACATACATTTATCAAAACCCTCTTAATAAACTGAAAGTTTCTGCCACATGAATCATACATGGTTTTCAAGAATACAGAAACATTAACTATCTGAAACTGAATATGCCTTATCTTAAAAACAAAACAAAATGTTACTGAACTGAATTATAATGTTAATTTCCAGGAATACTGAAAATAAAAGGTTGGACACATAAACAACAAAGACTGGAAAGCTGGGAGCTTGATGCCATTAGAAGAAAAGAGGACAAGTAAACTGAAACATCTGAAAATCTGTGTTTTGTACATACAAATTATATATCTTACAATTATAAAACAAGATGAGATCACTTGGGAGCCCTAGGTGTAGATGGGAATCTACTATTAAAATAAAGCTTAGAGGGTGTGCAGGTATAGATTGGATTAAAATTATTAAGCACAGGGTCCAATGGTGGATTATTGTGAACAGTCATGAACCTTTGGGTTTTATAAAAGCAGGATATTTGTTGCCCATTTGAGTAAGTATCGGCTTAACAAGCATGACCCTATATTATGGAGTGAGCTGAATTTGTGAAAGAAGCCAGACAGAATACCATATTTACTCAAATATAAGATGAACCTGAATATCAGACAAACTCCTCTAATAGGGGGAAAAAAAACATTTATATCAACATCAGAACTGACCAGTTTGGCATTTAACTAAGGGTCTACTTTTGAGAGTTTAATGCACGCATGTTGCAGTATTTGTGTAAATACTATTGTTCTAACATACAAAGGAACAAAGTTAAAGTAAGTAGCATGGAAGAAACTCAATTAAAAGAAAAGAGATAAAGAGTCATATTGCATAAATAAGTCCAGTCTAACAGTCACCGCCACTTTCTTTTAATGAACAGTCCTCTTCCTCCAGCAGGATGCCAACTTGTGTTCCACCGAGGCTGTCTGATAAGCAGCACTTCTGGAACCAATGGACAAATGACAAGCAAGATGCTTTCTCATGGAGTCTTCATCCATTCATCCACTCCAAATGAATGCCTTAAGAGGGTTTCTTTATTTTCTCTGCTAGAGTTAGTGGGTAGCTACCAGACAGCAACCATTTCCCACAGAGGTGACACAGATGATCCTTGAATGGCTTATTAATGACCATACCAAGAAGGTGAAGATGAGAGGTCATGCCTCCAGGTGTGATCACTAGAGAATTACTGGATTTTACCCTGTCCGTTACATACACCTGAAAAGCGTCTAAGATACACATTTCCTTCTTCAGTAGAAGAGCACCTTGTCATGTGTCCCATACTCCCTTTATCCACTGAATTAGAAAATCTTAACCTTTTTTTTTCTGCCACCCTTGTTTGTTTCTTATGTGGAATCAGCATACTTTGATTGTTCTTTCATTTTCCCCTGGCATCAGACATTTACATGAGTATTACCAAATATTCATGTTACAGCATGACCATTCATTTCACCCATAAGCTTCACAACCATTAATTTCAAGTTCATGCTATAGCTGCAATGCACCCCTTTCAATATCTGTGATACTACACAACCTCTCCTTTCATCAGTTACCATGATTTATACATCAGCATTTCACTTTCTTGCTCTCACACAAATAAATTTGGATGTGACACTATACACTGAAGCTTCAACATTCAGATGCTTCTCACTGCCAGCACTGCACACTGCCCCATTGGTTTTAGGGATTGGAGCTATCAGTAAGCACACATTCTTGACTTTGAAATGAAAGAAAGAAAAAGCTACAAAACAGCATATCACACCCTAAAATCAATACTTGCAGAGTACTATAGGCAATACAAAAATACTGACTCCAGTGCAGTACTTTCTAAGGATCCAAATAGTAAACAATCCTTGTTTTCCAGATGCCTCACATGTATTTGAGTAAAGTCAGTATTAAAGATATTTTGTTATCCTGATGTTTGCTATGTACAGAACCTGTAAGGGCTACAAAGAGCCGCAAGATGTCATTGGTTCCCTCGAAAATTCTGAAGATCCTAAGATCACGCATGACCCTCTCAAGACCACATTCCTTCATAAAACCCATGCCACCAAGAATCTGAATGGCTTCATCTGTCACTGTCCACGCTGCCTCTGAAGCAAACACCTGCAAACACAAGCATCTTTCATTTAAAACTGAAGTTACAGTCACTTATGAACTTCAGAGTACAGGGTTTTCCTAACCAGGTGACAGTCATTCGACTGTGAAGAAATTCCACACTGTTATGGAATGCTGTGCAAAATGCTCATCAAGAGAATGCAGTTACAGTACAATCTTGGTAATCCAGCATACATGGGACCAAGGTACTGCCAAATTACCAAAAATGATGCATTACTGGAAAAAGTCGGAACAAATTAACAAGTTTTTCACCTTTGTCAAGTTTCTTAATTATTTCCAATTTAGCACTTGAAGTTTTATGTTTATGTTTGTCAGAACTGGACATCTTCAGCACACATTAGTCCACTGCTGTATGAAAAGTACTGTACAGCAATGTACGGTACTGGGGAACTGAAACACTGGGTACTAGTGAGGGTCTACATAAATCAGTTTGTCAAGCTTGACTGAACATAAGTCAGCCTCTGCTGCCTGTAGAAACCTGCACAAGGTCACAGACGCCTATCTGGCACCTGATGCTAGATTACTGCACATGTCGGACTAGCACACAGCTGGATTACCGAGATTGTACTGCACTTACAAACCTGCCCACTTAAACACTGCCCCAACACAACAGGGTGCAGTGTAACTTTGGCTTACATACAAATAAATCAAGTCAAAAACAGACAATGGACTGTAACTGTTCACACAGCATGTAATCTTTAAACAATAAAACAGAAAAATATACACAATTAACAACCAAAAACATACCTTGCTGAAACTGTGAAAAAGAATTATTCACCCATAAACCACACCCACAAACACACACACACAGGCATGAGCCCCTCACAGAATCTGGTCACATGCCTGCAGGAAAGGGAATTTTGGAGCAAGTCAAAACAGAATTTAGAATGATTTGACAGCCCTGACATCTAGGTGAAAAAAGGCATCACTCCAGGCCAACAACCAACCCAGAAACAAGGGATATTAGAGGAAGGAGATGAAGAAGTGAAAAGAACTCATGATAAGGAAAAAAGCATTAGGTGGTGTGTGATGTATCAGGAGTGAAAGAAGGAAAATGATACATCACGCCATGGAAAAAGGAATAGCTAGTTGCTCCACACATAACACTCAACCAAAAATGGTTCATCGTAACTGTCTTCACAGTGGTAAACTAATCTTGAGACTTTCTCTTTACCCACATATAGGCAGCATCTTCAAGAGCAAACCTTGGAAACTGAGCAATCTGAAGGTTTTCAATCAATAAGAGAGATGCAAACTACTTGTGTTAATGGTCAATCATGACCTGATGTCAAATAACTTTGGCTGATGCCTTCTACAGAATGAAACATACCTCACATAAATCATTCCCAAAACACTTTCTAGATGAATTTCGCCCATTATATTCTATTAATTAGAAAGAGACTCAGGACAGGAGAGTGATTTAACAGAAGAAGAGTTTCTTGCATCTATGTCCATGTTTTCTGGGAAACACTGTAGCTGTCAGCTATTGTCATTCATATTCACAAAACCAAAGTTCTTATTTTTATCTTTAAGTGTACATAGGTTTTGATGCCTTTGTTTCTTCATTCACATGATGACCTGATGCTAAGGGATGGTAAATGCTGATGAGAAGACACACTTCTCTCTCATTCCAGCAAGCAGCATTGATACCCCCTTTCAGCTTATATGTTACGTACCATTCCTTAAATTTCAAGTTCATCAATCCCTGGCATGCCCTTTCTCTTATGACAAATGGTCATTGCCGGCAGCCCTCTGCAGCCAGAATTTAAATTGCCCTAAGTCTTTAACACTGCAAACTTTCAGAAGAAACTATATATTTTCCGTTCTATGCAACACAGAAATTCGAAATAAAAACAACCCGAGAGACAATAAAATTTTCTACATATACAGAAAAGAGCAATTTTTACAAACGAAAATTAACTGTGATTATTTTGTCATGAAATTCAAAATATAATCTTTATTATGTTATGAAATTCCAGAGGACTTACCTGTAGTTCTTTTTTTCAACCTTGAGACTTGGTGATATTGTAAATACAGGGGGGTCCAAAAAATCTACTCACGCTTTGATAGTCAATATCTTTGGAACAAAATGACATGTAGTTACAATTCTGCATGGTAGTGTAGTGTAATGTTTTCTCAACAGATGGCGAAGGTCATGTGAGTGTCATGCCGTGTGTGCGCTGCGAGCAGAAGACAGCAGCAACAATGGCTGAAAGGTTGTTCTTTGAGCAACACAAGGCTGTACTGAAGTGGCAGTGGAAGTATGAAAACATTAAAGAGTTACAACGACAATGGCAGAATGAGTTTGGAACTCAGCCACCAACACGTTGAACAATTGCCCGTATTCGGGATAAATTTGAAGCCGACAGTACTGTTCATGATATGCATAAGCAAAGATCTGGGCGACCACGGATAGTAACAAGTCCAGCTTCCAGTGCTGTGGTGTTGCAACATTTTACACGATCACTGCAAAAATCTGTGAATCAGTGTGCACGCGAAAGTGGGGTAAGCCGACCAAGTGTATGGCGAATTCTGAAGGCTGCAGAGTGGAAAGTGTACATTCCAAGACTGCTGCACATTATGAACGAGGATGACTTGGATCGAAGGCTTGAATAGTGCGAGTGGTTTGACGGCATGGTTTGCGAGGATGAGGAGTTTGCAGGGAAAGTTATCTGGTCTGACAAGGCGCAATTCAAAATGAATGGTACTGTTAACCACCACAATTGTGTGTATTGAGCTCCTGTAAATCCACACAATCATGTGGGCAAGGAAGTGAATCTACCGGGTGTTAATGTGTGGTGTGGTCTGTCATTGCACAGTCTGATTGGTCCTTTCTTCTATGAAGGTACCGTAACTGGTCAGTTGTATCTCGACATGCTTCAGACATCGATTTTCCCTGCCATTCGAGAGTTGTTTGGAGGTGAGAGATTTTACCTACAACAAGATGTTGCTCCACCTCACTACCATCGAGATGTCAGGGCGTACTTGGACGACACTCTACCTGGATGATGGACAGGTCAAAGAGGTGCTATTGGGTACCCACCATGGTCTCCAGACCTAACACCTCTCAACTTCTACCTATGGAGAACTTTGAAGGATGAAGTTTATCGACAAAAGCCAGCTACACTGAACGCGCTACGAGAAACCATCAAAGCGTTGTGTGCAGCCATCACACAGGACACACTGAGAGCTGTAGTTCGCTCAGCAGTTTGGCGGCATCGACGATCTTTAGCTGCTGATGGTGGTCACTTCGAACACATACAATGACTCTCTCTCTCTTGGCGCAAGAATTGTAACTACATGTCATTTTGTTCCAAAGATATTGACAATCAAAGAGTGAGTACATTTTCTTTGACCCCTCTGTATAATCACACTATATACAATAATATTTTGTTCAGGCTGTATGCGAGTTTGAACTGCGTCACTTCACAGTTTACAGTACCTCACACTCTGACGTGCATGTGCCACTTCTTGAAGCAGTCCGCGACACACAGCGCAACATTGCACTTTTTACAATAGAAAATGAGGTTCCTGCTTTTCTGATTTAGCAAACACATACGTCTTTTGTTTCCTTTTGGTTAGCCAGTGTTATGAATAGTCAACTCAGCTGGGCCCCATATAACCTTGGCCTCCCTGAGAGATGCCACTGATTGTGATATTTGCCTTGTATGATTGAAGAATCATCTTGGTGGAGGGGGGTTTCCAGAAACATCAATAAATTATGTTGATTGACAAAGTGACACACTCACCTGTTAGTAATACTTGCAAAATAGTGATGCAAAGTAATTACAATACTAGTCGAAAAGAGTGCCAGTCCGACACTGATACCGAAAGTCAGTGGAGAAAATGCCTTTTACTCACAAAGTAATACTGGCTCAGTAGGTTTATACCTCTTCCAAGACACAAAATAAAAATGATATATAAACAAATATATGAGTCTGACACTGACTTTTTAACTGATAAAGAAATATATGACAATCCAACACTGACTTCTTATCTGATAATTCGCTACTGAAAAGCAATCCTTGAATATGTCACACTTCTTTGAAAGCTCTGGAAGCACTGATCTGGGAGCAGAGATGAATATTTACTCCTCAGTTCTCAAAACAAAGCTGGGCTCCATTTGGTTGACCAGGTCATAAACAGTCATATCTAAAGGTAAAGAAACCAGTACCATGATAAACGATTTCATTGTTCAGAGTTATGAATGAACCACTGACATGACCTTGCATGGGTTTGTTTTTGTTTCAAACCCAAGATCATACTGTCAGCACTCCCAAAGGGATCAGTGTCCTGCCTCATATAAATATAACATTTGGCCATAGCGTGGTGCTGCTTGCTGTAGATATATATAACATTCGTCCGTTAAAGGTTACGCAAACAGAGAATGGATTAAGAAGTGACAATGCCCAAACCTGCCAGAAAAACATCATAACACGAGTACCTTCGAAATGGCAGCCTCAAGATGAAAATCTGTAGATCCACTGTCCATGTTTCCACTGATCATATAAGCCATTGATTCCGTAACATACTGCAATGTTGACATTCGTGCCAGCTTTTCTTGGATGGTTCCAAATGAGTCAATGCGGCGTCCAAACTGTAGGCGAGTGGTAGCGTGATCCACAGCCTTTCGTGTTACAGCACGCATGGTTCCAGCAAGACATGCTGCCATTCCAAAACGACCATTGTTAAGTATGTTCATTGCAACCTGCAGCCAAACAAACAACTCAGGGCCAGACACACAACTAAAAATCTACTAGTCTCTTCACTCAGTCTCACAAAGTTTTACATACATTTTGTAAATGATCAAAAAATAAAACTTAAACATTACATTGATTTTTGGGAATACCAAAAAGTACTGTGCATCAAATGTTGACCGAGGATTTGGGCAAACGGAAGGTCTGTGCGCGGTTTGTACCGCACATGCTGTCAATTGATGAAAAACATTCCAGAGTGGAACACTGCAAAGACATGTTATGGTCGGCCCAAAGCGATACAAAATTTAAAAAATCAATTGTTACTGGTGATGAGACATGGTGTGTTCAATATGAGCCTCTCATAAAGTGGCAGAGTGCAGCGTGGTTGAGCCCAAAGAAGCCGAAACCAAAGTAAGTGCGCATGGAAAAGAGTCAAGTAAAAGCACTGCTAATTGTTTTCTTCAATTCCAAATGAATCATTCACAAGGAATTTCTGCCAGAAGGTCAAACAGTGAATTCTGATTATTATCTCGGAGTCCTCAATCGTTTGTGGGTGAGAATTCTTTGAATTCGATCTGAATATCAAGAGCAAGGTTCCTGGTCGCTCCTCCACGACAATGCCCCACCCCACAAATCGAAGATCGTGCGTGATTTTTTGGCCAGGAAAGGGGTCATCCTCAGTATTCGCCAGATTTGGCTCCAGCAGATTTCTGGTTGTTCCCAAAAGTTAAGCTTGCGATGAAAGGAGACCGTCACGACACCATCCAGGACATCTAAAGGGAATTTACTGCAGTTTTAAATGCAATTCCACAAAAGAAGTACAGTGTCTGTTTTCAAAAATTTTGCAATTGATTCCAGCTATGTGTTGATTCAGAAGGAGACTATTTTGAATAAAAAGAGTGAAATTTTGAAAATAATTCACATTTTGTATTTTTAATGAACACAGCCCTAACAGAAGCTGGACACTGTGCTGGTGTCCACTGAGAGGGACTAGCTCTACTGATTGGGTCCAACTGAGTGGGTTTCACCTGAAGACAGACCAGTCTCTGAAATGCTGTGTTTTTTAAATAAAAAAACAGGATGATGCATAATGTCCAAAAACACAATAAATTGTATTCCTTACAAGCATGAATTACAATTTGTGTTTTTCTTTATGATATAAATATATTTCAATTTTCATTTCACAGTTCTGGATAAATTATCATTTACTTCAATTTAAAATTTAATCCAATTAAATATTGTAAATTAAATTATTTCCAGAAACATAAAATTTATAATATATGAATGGATACAAACTTTGAAGCCCTGTCCAACACCTCCAAGTACGTTTTCAACGGGGATCTTGACATCTTCATAGTAAACCTCAGCTGTATTGGAAGCCTTGATCCCCATCTTCTTTTCAGGTGGGCCAGAGGTCACACCGCCAAATGAGCGTTCAACAATGAATGCAGTCACCTTGTCATGCTCCTTGCCTGCATAAAACACAGTTCACCAATAGTTATAAATCTCTCATGGATGTGCATGAATATGACATGAAAATACAGTGAAATCCCTTGTAGGATTGTCGATGTTCTAAAAGACAACCACGTAAAACTGTAACAATTGTATAAATTGAATGTACAGAATAGCTACGAAGCTGTGTGGAATGTCGATGTTCAAAAGTTGGCTGGCCCTGAAAAAGGCAGTTTGTTCCATAGTGAGTGCCCTGGCAGACTTTGCTCCTTTGTAGTAGACCAAGTCTTTGTGGCCGTTCAGCTGGTTTGTCCGGCCAGTGATTTTGTGCTCTATGTGCCGGTAGGAACAGCTGCCTATGGTGCAGGTGATGACATCGAGTGCCGTATAAATAAAAGTGGTGGCAGCAACGTGCAGCAATGTGATATTGACTAGGAGTGAGTGCTGTCTGTTAGACAGGTGAATGTTAGTATGTGCGATGGTCCCACACTCTATTTGAAATATTTTGGGGAGCAATGGCTTTGAGCACTAAATTGAGGCACATCTTAAACAGAGTTAATTTAGAACAGGGATTATTAACTCTGGGTCACTGAAAATAACACTAAAAAAAGGGAACAATCTTAAATCAAGGAACATTAAATGGGTAAATATTATTTCACATTCTACAGAAATATTACCTTATAGAGGCTGCATATTTTTCTAATACCTATTACCATACAACACATCACAACCCTATATTAAATGGCATAAGGTTGATCCCACCTCACAAGTTTGTGCATCCACCATGATGTTATTAGCGATTGTAGGAAACAAGAAGTACAGAGTTGGGGCGGACTCTAACAGTGTAACATTCATACCAAGTTTTGTGAAAATTTGTCCTATGATTCAAAAGGTGAAAGTGTGGGACATAGAGACATCATGGTGACCTCATAAATGTACGTTCTGTCCCTCAGAAAGGAAAATAGGATAAAAATGGAGAGAGAGAATACACAGCTATTGCCCTCTTAGTCAAGTCAAGTCAAAGTCAGTCACACTGCAACTGATGGTCGGTCAGTAAGTCTTGGTGTCATGCCCCATATGGGGCTCATTACCAGATATTAATTATTACCGTTTGACAATTATGGTCTTATTTTTTGGGACGCCCTCGCCGATGAGAGGACGGGACTGTCTTCTGCACATGCTGCTGGCCCTTGCCAGCGCGGTCTTTCTCTAGTCCGAGTCCCTTGGGACTGGTGACCATATCTTAGTGTCTCAGATTTTAGACTTCCCTTTTCGTTGCCTCCTACAACTCACAGGGTCATGGTGGAAGTATTCAACCCCCTTGCACTGTTAATGAGAACGAAACAAAGCTCCTCATGTAATGACTGGTCTAGATTAGATGGCTCCCAGAGGAGGGAAAACAGAAAAATCTACTCATGAATTTTATAAGAAACTACATTCCATAAGAGACAAGATAAACAAAAATGATTATATTGTCCTAGCAGCAGACATCAACATTACACTGGGAAATAAGTTAGCTCAAGATTACACCAGACCAACAATATGGTCAAAAATAGATCATATCCAAGAAGATTGGGGAACAGTTGTAGTCCTACCAATATACAAAAAAAAAGTCAATAATGATGACTGAAACAATTACAGAGCAATCAACTTATTAAGTAACTTTTATAAAATATATGCTAAAATTCAGGAAAACTGGATATGGAACCTAGCAGAAAACACACTACCTGATACATATATTTTACCAGTCACTGACCTATAATGGACAAATACTTAAATACTGAATACAATCAAAATTTGCCCAACTGTGGACACAGACAAGGTACATTTCCAAAACTACTTTTTGTATTCAGGGTAACTGACAAGGAGCTAATCTGTCAAACTTTCTAAATCAATTTTTTTCACAATCACAATACTGCAATGCAATATACAATTTAACTTAAATATGATCAAAAATGACATAATAAGAGATACAGGTAAAAAAATGTGAAGTTGTCCCCTCAACATAAGAGATAAGCTATACTGATTCCAATATTTATGGGACACATTAAAGACTGCACAGATAAATAAAGTAGAAACAAGGACACCCTTTGACATTTTATAAGACTGTGGCTGTAGCTATTCTCCTGCATGAAGCAGGGTGCTGGACTCTGAACAAACAGGAGACAAGAACAGAGTCCACAGAAACAAGGTTTTAACAGCTGGATAGAAGCAAAAAAACTATAAAGACTGAAGATTTTGGAATATTCAATATTAAGTAAAAAACACCAGACAAAGTGGATGCAACATATTAGCAGAATGGATGAAGGGTGAATCCACTGTAAATATATTACTGCCCCACAGGAAGAATTCCAGGCCATACAGCCTAAAAATTGAAGGATCAATTTGAATTAATTGAACCTGATGCCAGAAAAGGCTAAGAGGCCTAAACCATGTACATGATAAAATAAAAAAAAATCTACCTACAAGCCACTCTCAATTTATCATACCAGTTTTCTCATCCAAGACAGGTGTTTGGGCAAACACAGTCATAATCTCTGCTAGTCCTCCATTGCTAATCCAAATTTTACTCCCATTCAGGATGTAATGCTTGCCATCTGCAGAAAGCACTGCTCTTGACCTGTAACAGAGCAGTCACATAAAAGACAGCAAGAAGGAACCTGTTGTATAAATCATAAAGCACAAGATGGACAGGATATCTTAAAAAAAAAGAGAGAGAGAGAGAGCTAAGGACAATATCAAATTTCGTTTTATAGCAACAGGTTTTCAAAGCTGTGAACAAGACTGAACAGCTTCAGAATAGGGTCTAATGGTAGGTTTTCTTTAACACCATGATGAGTCTCCAAGTTTCATGTCAACTGGGAATCTCTTGACCATCTAAGCAGCCATCAGCTACCTAATGAAGAACATGTACCACTGCATCAGTTCATCAATGATGGAATGAATCATTAAATAAATCTGCAAATAAGTGAATGAGATAGTCAGTCAACAATAACTGTACCATATATCAAAAGACCTAGTTTCAACCACTTTCAATGTTTTCTCCTTTATGTCAAAGGTAAACACCATACATCAGCAATTACAGCATGGAGTTCTGGGTAAACTCATAAAGCATACTTTCCTAATGCACTGACTTCTAGTCTACAAATCTTGTGTTGTTAATGGAATATCTAAAAATGGAAATGCATAATACAACAGTGAAATTCAATTTTGTTAATGGACTCCTGTGCCACCTCACAAGTTACTGCATCCAAAATATCATTACTATTTTAAGAAAATGGAAAGCAGGATATTGGAGTGACCTCAAACAGCATAATGGCCTTACCAAATCTTGTGACAATCAATTCACTGATTCAAAAGTTGAGGCAGACTGAATGGTAATATCATAAGCCTCTTTTTCGTTCATTTTTAATGAAAGAAAAGTAGATTATACTTTGGTTACTTGTAATTATGATCTGTTAAATGTTGAGTAAATCCAACTACCAATCCAAACTCTGTCTACAGTCACTCCATAAAATCGTGATTATATTACATAGTGTGTGGAGGCAAATCCAAATGTAGCAAATCCAAATGTAGCATGTTCATATGTTTATATTATTTTTATATAACTTTTAGGTGGTCCATTATGACTTGTGGTTTGTTAATTTTTCTTCAGCACTAAAGTTAGAAATAGCTCTGGTGTTGCCACTACATTTCCAAGTTGCTCTCATATAATATGTGTATGTCTTTTACAAACGAAATAGTATGAAACAATTCTTTGGAATCAAAATACAAAAGTGGATCCGAAACATGAACCCAATTTTACATTTCTCTTACAAAAAGTTTTTTCGCTAGTCCTCTGAAAAAAAAAATTATCAAGGGAAAACTGTACACTCTTTAACAACTTTTTATGACATTTACATATTTATTTAGTGACTCACTTATCTAGTCTGCACAGTTCACCACTGCACTCTCACCTGATGGAGCCAGCATCACTGCCTGATGAAGGTTCTGTGAGACAGAATGCAGCAAATTCTTTTCCTGTTGTCACTCGAGGCAAGTATTTCGCTTTTTGTTCTGGAGTCCCAAAGAGCAAGATGCCCTGAAATCAAAACCTCTTGTTGGTAACCGCAAGATTCTGAGAAATGACTGAGCTTTTATGAAGTATATACACATCCAGTAGCATTATTGCCACTTCTAGAGGTTACAGAGAGTTGTAGGCAGACTCCACAAGCATGGCTTAAATCTATTAGCCTGAAATCTATTGCACTGAAGATATACCCCTGATGATGAGCCTAGAAGAGTGAAACATATTGAGTCATTGAAAAAATTTATTACACTGGTAATTACTGTAATTTTATGATCATATGCTAAATATAATATTACAATGGAACGCAAACTGACATGAAATGAAAAACATCTGTTTACCACTGGATGGCTTTCAATGGACTGCATGTCATTATATCCCAAATGATAGAACTCTTCACAACCGCCACCATGAGAACCTGAGACGCACATTTTTTTTCAGTACTGAGTGTGAACAGCAGGCTGAATGTTGCAGGATTCATAGTACATGTCCCATATAGGAAAAGAATTCCAGCCACCAGACCTGCTTTGGCCATAGAACAGTCCATGTTTTGAAGGTTAATGATATGCAGAACAACAGATTATTGGTTAATACCATGAAATTCGGCATGATAAAAGCAAGTTGAAATGGTGCATTTCAGGGTTCTGTGGGTTTAAAATGCATAGATATTACAACATGGCAGCTGAAAACTGGAACAGCAGGCACCAAAAAATCATCCATTGTTAGACAAGAAGCAGTAAACACGTTTGCATGGTAAAGAAAACAAGTGCCTGCATCAACAATACCCAGGCCATCGCTAGGCAACAGCCTGCTTAACATGTTACTCAACAATGGAGGAATTCTTGGAAACAGTGTTCTCTGTGTGGTCCTCATCAAGGCTATCTGGTAAGTCACAAAATTCCCTCCAAATTTACATTCAATTATTATTCTGAAAATAGTTAAAAAAAACACTGAAGAAAGAGGCCTTCTTAATGCAAGCCAGTTTGGTATCCATCCCCATCACAGCAAGACACTCCGATGTACAAGACTTACAGGCCATGTCACTTTAAATTTCAACAATAACATGTCTAGGGCCGCAGTGTTCTTGAATATTGAAAAGACCTGTGATACAAGACGGCACCTTGGCTTGCCTGTTTACCTACTTACTTATTTACTCATGAAGCTGAGTCATTCTTGAGGAGCTGCTAATTCTGCAGCTACTCAAGAATTTCCCAACATTTTAAGGAACCCGAAGGTTCATTGCCATTCACATGAGCCCTCCACTGGTCCCTATCCTCAGCCAGATCAATCCAATCCATACCATCCCATCCTGTCTCTCTAAGATCCATTTTAATATTGTCCACCCACCTATGCCTTGGTCTCCCCAGTGGTCTCTTTCCTTCTGGCTTTCCCACCAATATCCTATATGCAGTCGTCTCCCCCATTTGTGTTACATGCCCTGCCCACCTTATCCTCCTTGACTTGATCATTCTAATTATACGCGGGGCTAACAACTCACTGTAAAAAATGATCATGAAAATGAACACAAAGCCTGAGACATGGATGGATCCTCTGGATAAATGACCTAAGCTAAAGAAAATGGACATGAGATTCAATACCTGGAACATCACACCTTGGCTTGCTTGCTTACTTACTTACTTACTTACTCATGGAGCTGAGCCCTTCTGGAGGAGCCGCCAATTCTGCAGCTACTCAAGAATGGACCTTGGCTTGCTATATAAATTATCTATATTACAAATTTTTATAGGTCTTATCAACCTTATTCGCTCTTCCCTTTTGCAGAGAAAATTCAGAGTCTCGGTCGAAGGTGAAATGTCTGTGCCAAGGAACATGCAAGCTGGGGTGCCACAAGTTTCCATCTTGTCCCCCACACTCTACAGTACATATATATATAAATGATATACCCCAAACACATAGTGTCTTTCTAGGGCTCTCTGCTAATGACGCCTGTATATATGCAACAGACTGCAAAGGATAGGTTCTCAGAAAGTTGCAGCAAGGTCTCAGTGCTACTGAGACTTGGTGTGAGCAATGAAAAACAAAAATCAATGAAGATAAGACTTGGGCCATCTATTTTCCTCACAGACTTAGGTCCCCCGAGCCTCATCTTACACTGAATGGACATAATATCCCTTTCATTAATCATGTAAAATATCTCTGTGTAATCTTCGATAAGAGGATTATATGGAGACTGCACATAGAAACGATTAAAGACAAGGGCTTCAAAACATTCATCAAAATCTACTCCCTATTCAAAAGTGAGCATTAAAGACTTATTCTTGGCCCACTTGGGAATTTTTAGTAGACACCTACCTCTTAAATTTGCAGCACCTGTAAAACAAGGTTCTCTGTACCACTGGAAATTTTCCAAGGTGCATACCGGTCCACAATTTGCACACAGCTTTCAACCTTCTGTATGTATAAAATTATATAGCAAAATTGTGCAGGCAACAAGCAGAAGTCATACAAAATCATAAGAATTATCCTGTTTGCAGTACAGCACAATGCAAAGCCAGATGTAAAAAATATAAGAGGCTTAAACTTGGCAGTGGTGAAGCTTACAACTTTTGAAGTGACTAAGTTGATGTTGTAGCATAAGATAAGTAAGATAGGCATGATCTGCTTTCCAAAGCCTGGACTGACAAAGGGCTTATACATAGTGCAAATGCAAGAATTTTCAATAACATGTTATATGTGCAATACATACACTTGACAAAGGCTAAGCATATTCGTAAGAAACAAACCCATCCTCTCGTTACATTAGGACTGTGACAGCAAGGGTTCAGTTGATAAAAAACTCAAGTTATGAGCCTCAAAGGGTTTAGCACCAAGGCAAACTGAATAGCGGTAAACCGCCAGCCATAAAGTGACTCTGTCATCACAAACCCCACACTGACACGGGTTTAAATACCTCCACCATAGCCCTACGAGTCGTAGGAGGCTACAAAAGGGGAACCCAATGCCTGGGTGTATGACTGAGCCACCCTGTTCCTGGCAGATATAAACAGAGGGACCTGTTCCACCAGGTTGGGAGAGTCTCAAATCTGAGACAACAGAATATGGTCATGAGTCCTGCATGACTCAGACATGAGAATGAATGCACTGGCACACAACAGAGCTGTCCTCTCATCAGAGTGGGTGCCCCACATCAGTGAATTTGTAACTGTCTGACAGTAACAAAAATCTGGTCTTGGGCCAAAGATGGGACTTGATACCATGACAGACTAGCTGCCTGATCATCGGTCATAACATAACTTTGACTCTGAAGTTAGTCAGTTGTGAGTCAGTTGCCAGCCAGCAAGGATGGGAGCATGGAACTACAGGAATCTGCATTGCTAGATGCCACTATCAAGCAACAATTAGTGAAGACACAGAAGACTTAATGTTCGCAGCAGTGATCTACAGGGTTCATAAATCAGTGAGACTGTTACAGTTATTTGTAGTTATGAGTTGTAAGTATTCCATAAATCCAATTATCAAACCAAACCCCGTGTCTAGTCACTAACACATGACAATATTAATAACACTTCTGCTAATAGATTTGACTTGTCTGGTTCTGACGATTAATTAGCCACTGTCATGGCGCCAATATTAAAGCAGTTGTCATGTTCTCACTTTAGAAACAAGAAAGAAAAATGAGGTGAAAGAAAGAAGTGCGAGAGGCTTGATAGTTTACAAAATTTCAAGACCACATATAAATGGCACTAGTGCTCTTCTCACTTCACAAGTTCATTCTGACAACATGATGGTATTGTTTATGAAAGATAATTATAAGGTATCAAGGTTTGGAGGACTCCTATGCTGTGGTGTTTATGCCTATTTTCCTTTAAGATAATATGTAGAAGACATCCTTGCAACGTGCTTTACTATGAAACATCTGTTCCTTCAGAGCGCTAACAAGGCATAACTGGACAGAAAATCAACACAACTACATTACCTTGAAGCCAATGGACTGGTGTGCACCAAGTGTTATTCCAACACCCAAATCATGGGCACCCACAATTTCCACCAGGCGTGCATACTGGGTGTTGTTGAGTCCTAGGCCACCCAGATCCTGTGAGACCTGTAGACCAAATGCCCCCAATTCCCACAAACCCTCCAAGGACTGGGGTTCCACTGCCTCTAAGGTATCATTCTTAGCTGGATCATTCACCTCCTGTAGGAAACATCACATTGGTAACAAACAGAGAGTCAAATACTGGCTTCCATCTACAAAAATGGAGTCCAGGAGAGATCATGGTTCAATGAGAAATCTACTAGCATTACTTAATAACATTCACTTCCACGTTTCCTTGCAGTACGTGTCATACACATATTTTTTATGTTAGATGTTTAAAAACCTCACAGTAGAAACTAATATCAGGGAACAAAAACAAAAGTAATACATTCTTTAATTTTCTTTCTGCATCTGTATTTGGTTACTCAACTTATAACACAGTTACACTGAATCAAAAATTGTTCATTCCACCAGTCCCAGTTAAATTCTGGTGGTTAGAGATCAATCATATTCCAGGAGCCAAAGGGCAGATCCTAAAATGAATATATTTTGCACACAATATCTCAGAATTTCTTAAATATAAGTTCCTTTTACTTACCAGAGACGATGACAATGACAACGATAAAGAAATGGAGAAATGATGCATTTCATCTCAAGTAATTTGTGCAGAGAAAGTATCAAATTACTGTTACGACCTGGCCTACACATTACACAGGAACTACCACACTGTTCCATAAGGCCTTAAAAACATTTACAAGGCAAATAACTGAGGCCTCCAAACTGCATTAGGCCATTCCCCAATTTTAAGAGATGACAAAGGCCCATATACTACACCAGAACTGCCAGGATGTTCCATAAACACAGGACAGAGGAATGTGCCCACAATATTTAAAGCAAAAAACAATCAGAAAGCTTGGACAATTAACCCTATTACCATAAAGACCAGTCCTACATGGCATGCACAGAACTGCAGACTGTTTAATAAGAAAAATGAAAACCACAAGAGAAAGCTCTATATTAAAGACAAACAGAGATTGCTGAAAATCACATATTCTGCATTATCATCTTTCTTCCGGCCAACGCAGCATTATAGGCCATACAAAAAGAATTGCTCCATTTCGTTCACCTATCTTGAAAACTGTATATCTTATAGAAAGAAGTGCACTGCATATAAAATTCTGTTCCATTTTCCCTAAGAGTTTGTTCAAAACATTTTTTATTACAATATTTGGCAAAACGCATTAAATTACCCTCCAGACCTGTGGAGCAATACATGTACATATTCACATAGTGTCCATTATTTTGTCTAATTTTAACCAAAATTGGCTCCATAAACATTCCCCCCCCCCTTCCATTATCAAATTTCATGAAAAGCTTCAGTGGTTCTCAGGTTGTTACATGTGGACAGACAGAAAAACAGACTTCACATGGTGAAGCCTTGAGACATTTCTTAACAACACTACGGACAAGCCAAATGTCAAAATATCAGTAATTAGCATGTTTGCTTAACATCTTACACATTCTGGGTTTGAATCACAGAACAACTATCCTGACAAGATTTTTGTCATTTTCCCCATTCCCCAAGGTAAGTGGTGGGACAGAACCTAATAAGATCATGGCTACGTAGGTCGTACCAAAAGTCACGAGCAACTTTTTTTTGCATGCAACCTAGGAACAGCAGACAAAAGAGAGTATGGTGGTAGGTGGAACCAGCTCTTGTGTTAACCTTGAGTGTCCTGTGACATCAATAGCTTGCATCACGTGACCAGTATCACTCCTAACAAAATGGCCAACAATGACATGTCGTTTCGCCAGCGTGCTGTCATCGAATTTCTTGTGAAAGAGGAAATCCCTGCTGCACAAATTCACCAGAGACTTCAGCACGCTTATGGAAGTGTGTGCATGGGTGCGAGCAGTGTTCGAAGATGGGGAAAACATTTTAAAGGTGGAAACACCAGTATCGAAGATGAGCCTCGGAGCGGTCATCCTCGAACAGCCTCAACTGAACGCAACAAGGAAAGAGTGGATGAGATCGTTCAAGATGACAGGCGTGACTGTGAACATAATAGCCCAAAAACTTGGAATAGGGCACAGTGCAGTACAGGAGATGATTGAAAGCTTGGGCTATAGGAAAGTGTGTGTTCGTTGGGTCCCGCAGTTATTGACCGAAGACCACAAAGGTCAGCGAAAAGCCATCTCCTCATAACTGCTGCAGAGATATCGACACAAAGGCGATTATTTTTTGCTCTGTATTGTGACGGGTGACAAAAGCTGGTTTCACCATTTCGAGCCTGAAACAAAATGGCAGAGTATGGAATGGCACCATTTGCATTCTCCATCAAAAAAGAAGGTAAAGACAGTGCCATTAGCTGTGAAGGTGATGGGCACAGTCTTCTGGGATGCAGAGGGGTTTATTCTGGCTGAATTCCTGGAACCTGGGCAAACCATCAATGCTGCTCGTTATGTCCAGATGCTGCACAAGCTCCGTCGTGCATTGCGCGATAAACGTCCGGGACGAAACATCATCATCCTGCATGACAACGCTCGTCCCCACGCCGCTCTCCTCACATTGGAAGCAATTGCAAAGATGGGGTGGAAAGTTCTTCCACACCCCTCCTATAGCCCTGATCTGGCACCCTCCGACTACCATCTTTTCAGATTTGTGAAGGATCAGCTGCGTGGACATTTTGAGACAAGGGAGGCAATTCAGAAAGCAGTGCGTCAGTGTCTTTGAATGGCTGGAATGGAATTTTACAGAAGGGGAATTTCCAAACTCCCAGAACGCTGGGAGAAATGTGTACGAAGAAGTGGGGATTATGTGGAAAAATAAAGAAAGGTCTATAGATTGAGGTGGTGTATTTGGTTTGTCAATTATAAAGCATGTTACTTTACAAAAAATTGTTGCTCATGACTTTCAGTACGACCCTCATACTTCCACATGATTTCCAGTTTATAATTTACACCTGTCCTATCACTTGATTCCACATAAAACTGTGCAGCTGAAAATTATCATTAAATATCCCACATATCCAAAAAAAAAAACTACATCACCACCCAAAGGCAGAAGCAGGATGTGGTGAAAGAGACTGCAAAAAAGTTACATCTTGTAACATGTATATGAATTATGCAATAGAAAATCAGCTTCTAAGCATCAGTGGAAGATCATATCATCATACAGTTAACAAAAACTAACTAATGGCTGAGGAAGTTCAGTGGCAGAAAAAGTATAAACTTCTTATACCATTCTGATTTTAAAACAGACATGCTAGTTACCATATCATACTGTCACATGTTAACTACGGACAAGGTTTGGATCAGTAATTGGATTTACTGCACACTTACAACTTGGAATTACAAGCGACTACAATGCTGCACAAATCACTATAACCCACACTAGTCTTCTCAGCTTGTTAAAGCCTCCACTAGTCACTGCCTGGCCACAGTCTTCTAACCAGGGCTGCTCCTCACACCCTTATGGCTCACAGTCCACAAGTCCTAACCGCTGTCTCAAGACTGCTGACTCTCTGCCTGCACTTCACAAATCACTATCAGACACAGCCTAGAGTTCTCTGTGCTGCTGATTAATGTCATCCAACGGTGGTCATTCCTCTGCTCCTGGGTTCACATCCTCACAGGCTGGCATCTATCTCATAACAAGATTCAGCATTGCTATGCAACAGCTTACAACAATGGGGTCTCCTATGCCAGCCGCCGACTTTCCATGACGACGTCCAATAGGACTGTCTCCCCACTGCCACCTCAAGAATACTCGACTAACAGGCTTTGGTCAGTTGGTTAAACAGGCTGCTAGCTTCACCAGCACAGTCATTCCTGGCTTCAGTCTCCTCAAGATCCATTACCAAGATTTTTATTCTCTTCTAGACATGTATGTGTTTCAAAATGAGGCCTCCTCTTAAATGAAGGAAGGGTCAGTCCTGCTATGTAGCAGGTACATTTGTTGCACTGTAGTTTCAGCACAAATACATGCATGCTGTCATAGTGCCTAGATCACTGTGGACTCTGTGCATCCTTTGTCACTGCACTATACCAAGTGACTGGATTTACAAGCCTGTGTCCTGCATTATTTAGTTATGTAGTCATACACATGAGGAATTTTGAAGCCACATGCAATTCATGGACTGGTGTGCACCTGTCAAGATTTCCAATAGTGCAGAGCACTGTTCTGCAGGCACTGCAATTTCTAGAGGTGAGTGTCCACCACACACGCCCAGGTTCGACAGGCATGAGTCATAATTGACCTAATGAAACAAAACCAACAAATAAACTCTGTGACCTGTAGTTCACAAGCGAACTATACCAACTGAGTGACTGCAGCTTGTCGGCAAAGTCAGTGCCAACATTTTGCAGATAGAGGTTGTCGCATGGTCAGCACAATGGATCTCCACAGCCGTTAATTTCGATTTTCTAGACCGGAGTCGCTACTTCCTTGAAATACCTCCTCATTTATTCTCACAAGGCTGAGTGGGCCCCTTTCCAGACCCACTATTTCTCAGAAAATCTGGTAGCGCCGGTAATCGAACCCGGGACCTCTGGATCTGTAGCCAGGAACTCTAACCACTAGACCACAGACACAGTCTAACTGACCTAATCAGAGCTTGGTAAAGCGTAAGTTTAATATTTGTACTTAAACGCCCACTTCTGAATAGAGAATAGGTCTTCATGTATGTGTGCAAGACCTTACCTAGAGTCCTTTAGTTATGGTGTCTCCAAGTCATCCTCCTGTTGAAGGTGACACCAAGATATGAGATATTACTTATAAAGGGAATGCCTCATCTGCTTAGTTGTAGTATATCATCAAGGATGCTAAGTCTTCTGGAGAAATGGATCGCCTGAGGTTTCCCTTCATTGATCTTTATATTCCAGTGCTCACACCACAAATTCTCTACAGTGAGCCCATGTTGCAGTTTGCAGAGAACTCAACACTTGTGTTTCTCTGTCTCATAAATACAGGTATCATCCGCAAAGAGAGAAAGATGAGTTCCAGGTACCACAGAAGCTTCATTTATGTAAGGACTGTACAGTACTGGGGCAAGGACAGAAACTTGAGCAACACCTGCTGCTATTTTTCTTGGCATAGAAAATTCGCCTTCTATCAAGACTTTAAATTTTCTATCCATGAGAAAAGTAGCAATTAGCTTAATGAGACTTATCAAAGATTCTAATTCTAAAATTTATATACTCGTATTAGGCCAGCACGCCATGTTGTGTCAAAGGCTTTCTCAATATCCAGGAACACAGCAGACATTGATATATGTATGTATTATTGTAGAAATTTAGGGCGACATGATACGCCAGCCTCATACATTAAAGTGTCATACTGTGATCTGCTTGAAAGCCAAACTGACTTACACTTGGAAAGTTTCTTTCCTCAGCGTGTTGTAAGATTGTTCTTAAAATCAGCTTCTCAAATAGTTTGATTGTAGTGGACAAGAGGCTGATCAGCTGTAAGTTTTGGGGAATCTTTGGGTCTCTGACAGGTTTTGACAGAGTTATGATTTTTGCTTCCTTGAAAGATACCAGGAAGTGACCAAACCGAAGGCAGTGATTTAATAAATAAATATGTTAAATGCAAAAGAGGTCTGAAGAAAGCAGTCTTCTGGGATTTGGCACCGTGTATATGTGGTGTTAACCGACGTTTCGGAGGAACATATCGCCTCCATCTTCAGGGTAGAAGAAAAAATATATAAGAAATCTGCAAGCAAAGAGACCGTGAGAACCGGTAAAAGCAGACTGTGGAAAAATACACAGCTATGTGAGAGCAGTGAGGGAGAAGGGGGAAGGGCAAGTATACAAGTGAAAGCAGTAGTTTGGGAGGGGTAGGGGAAGGGAGCTAGGACAAGCGTGGTTTTTGTGTAGGGGAGAGAAAGGCAAGGTTGAAGGCTGGGCACCACCCGTGAGCTGAGGGGTGGGGGTTGTTATGTTGGTTGGTCATGGCCTGTGTGGCCTTCTGGATCTGGCGTCATATACCAGTGGGGGTTTTCTAAGAGAACAGATGAGAGGTTTCCAAGACTTGCTGAGACAAAACCCCCCCTCTCTGTTCATATTTCCTGGATGCAGTTCAATCTCAATTGCCTCCCTAATAATGCGATCCATATAGCGGGTCTTGGTGGCGAGGATGGAGGTATTCTGAAGCTGAATTCGGTGTCCCAGATCGATGCTGTGTTCAGCTACGGCCGACTTGTCCGGTTGTTCGAGACGGATGTGCCGCTGATGCTCCTTCAACCTC